>NC_051433.1:29745364-29761368 GCF_001649575.2 Kryptolebias marmoratus | reverse complement strand
AGAAGTGAAGCTCGGCTCGCTGCTGCCGCACCTCGCGTTTCACCCTCATATTTGAACAGGAAATATGCAATTTCAGCAATTTTGACTATAAAAATGCAATTTGGACCATAAAAATGTTCGAAAATTACTCATACATAAAGATCAGTGGACAAATATTAATATTCATTTTATGTTATGATTTTTTTTTTTCTTGTCATGATGACAAGGGAGGCTCTGCCTCACCTGCCTCCCCTGACCGCACGTCCCTGGTGGAGAAAGCTGTCTGGGCCTTCCTGCTCCAGCTGCTAGCCCCGCAACCCAACCCAAGCAGCAGATGATGGATGGATGGATGAATTTACAGGAAGCACAGTCCCCAACCCGCCTGCTTTCCTGTCCCACAGATCAGCTCCTCACCAAACCAGTCACTTCCTGCTGCTACAGCAGGGTTAGGGTTAGACAGTGAACATCTGAGACGTTCTTGGAACCACCAGCTTCAAACCTCGACCACCTGCTGGACGGCAGTGTAAACATGTCTGTATACAGCTTTTGGGTGACTACGTTGTCTTGGTGAAACCACAGAATAGAAATCATTTAAAAAAAAATACTTTATTGAAAAACACTGATTTTGCAATAGTGCTGGTCATAACACCCCTAAATGTGTCACATGGTGCAGGGCAAACGTGTTTAAAGTAATCTAAATGAGAAAGCAAATAAAAGGTGTCATAAATATCACGACTTTTCAATATGAAGCAAATAAAATGTCTCGCAAAATGTTCCCCCTCAGTGCAGAAATCTGGGTGAGACAGGCAATAAACCAAAGAAGCAGCAGCATTGGTCAGTTTTGTTATTGAAGCTTAGAGGGCTGGCAGGTTTGGTCAAAGGTTAAAGGTGAGGCTTTAACGCTGACCAGCTGAGTCTGCCGCTGTGCCTCAGGCAAACCGGCGGTGACGGCATACGTCCCAGGTGAGACCTCGATGTAAAAATCTTCCCATGCTGTGCCGACGTGGCCCCAAAACACCGTCTTTAAACAAATGATGCTGAGTTTAACACAGCATTTAACCAAACTCTTAGATTTATATATATTAAAACAAATTATATCAATTGAAGGAGCTTTAAAAGACATTTGAAATGATAAGATCATGTGTCTGGGTTTGAAATACAAAATTTATGGATAACATCCTGAATTTCCATTGAACAATGTCAAAAGTTCTACATACTTTAGGAGACTGCCATGAAACTTTTAGCAAATGTTTTTTTGGTTGAATATTCAGATTGTACCAGCTGTGTCAGCTATTAGATATGTTATTAATCGGATAAATTTTAATACATGTCTAATATTAAACCTTTAATCACCCCAAGGATTGAATTTGTTACCACAGAAACCTATACTGTCATTACCATTTCAACATTTTGATGACAAATGGAAACCTGTGCTATTTTTCTAGTTTCCTCCATGTTTTTTGCATCCAGCTGACGCATGCCTTTAGTAAAAGCTGAGAGTTTAACCTCAGCACACAACATGCCAACATTTTCCTGAATACCAAAACCTCTGTCAGGCCAAATGATGTCCCCTGGCAACAATTTACCCAGAAATCCACTATTTAGGGTAATATGCTTGTCACCTTTACCCCCCCCTCTCTATTTTTTACTCTTTTGTGAACTTGTATTTTATTTATCAGGACTCTTTGTGTTGTCTGTATTGTGCAGTATGTGTAATTTATGCAGCCACAACAAAATTCATAATGGGACAATTACATTGCTTCTAAATAAAATATTAAATAATTTACCCATTGAACAAATTATATTTTTCAGCATCACAACAATCGCCTTCCCTCACTCCCACCCACAGAGTTTTTTTGGCAGGATCCTGAACTAATTAAACCTATATTCACAATCTACCATTTAAAAGTTTTATTGTTTGTTTGTGTGTTTTTAATCAACTCTCCTGATCCACGCTTCATTGCTGCCACTAAAGCACTAGTAAGCCAGGTTTTTAACTTTAAATAATAATAAGGAGGAACTCTAGGCCAAAACAAGAAGTTCACATAAAACAATCCAATCAGCACCGTTCATGGCTATTCACGGAGATAAAGGTGGATATGAGCGTCTTGAAAAGAAACTGGAAACAGAATGAAGTAGAGGTGAAAAGAAGCATATACTTGAGAAGCTCATACTACAGCTACCTTAAAATATACACAGATGGCTCCAAGAATATAAATGAATGTGTGGGAATAGGGGCATATATAGCAGAGTTTCAAATAAGCATATCCAAACGTCTGTCAGATTAACTATCTGTATTTACGACAGAGATGGTTGTATTAATCATGTGCCTGCATTGGGTGGAAGAAGTCAGAGCAGACAGGGGGGTAGTGTCCACAAATTCAAAAGCTGTCATGGAAAGCATTCAAACAACAGGCAACAATAGGAAGGATCTACTATTGGAAATATGCCCCATTTTGTTCAGATTACACAGGGTGGTACAGCTGTTCAGTTCTGTTGGCTTCCAGCACATGAGGGGGTGAAAGGTTATGAAACAGCAGGCAAACTCACTAAGAAATAAATAACAGTTCCCATACCTTATGGAAAAGAGAAGGAAAATCTATTTTTTTTCTTCTTCTTCTTTTTCAAAAAAAGAAGGATATAGAAAATTGGCAAAAAAAAGGTGGAATGCAGATAAGAAAGAATGAAATGTATTCAAAGTTCAAAAATCTATAATAACAAAGAACTATGGAGTAAGAAACATAAAAAAATAGATAATGATGATGAGAATTAGAGTGAGGCATACTTACCTAAATGATATATTATATACACAGGGGGAAAAGAGCAGTGACTAATGTGAGCAATGTGGAGAAAAAGAAAATGTGGAACATACACTGATGAAATGTGTGGTGCATGCAGAGAGAAAGGCTGTGGGTAACAGAGGCAGGGCAAGAGTGGAGTCTGAACGGAAAGGAACAAATAATACAAAACTGACAAGAAGAATTTAGTATTACCATTAATGTTATTTTATTTTATTTCCTTTTTGTTTTTAATGCTGTAAAGAAAGGTTGAAGAACATGAAGTTACACGCTCATGTGCAGTAAGTGGCAGTATGCACCCGTCAAGTGCTTGGGATCCGCCTTCGAAGAAGAAGAAGAAGAAGAGAGGGGGGCTGTTGTGCACTAATAGTCACTGT
This sequence comes from Kryptolebias marmoratus, assembly GCF_001649575.2. Taxonomy (NCBI): domain Eukaryota; kingdom Metazoa; phylum Chordata; class Actinopteri; order Cyprinodontiformes; family Rivulidae; genus Kryptolebias; species Kryptolebias marmoratus. The sequence goes on along the minus strand of NC_051433.1, from coordinate 29,758,214 downwards.
TGGACACGGACTTGTTTGGCGGTGACACCGAGGCATCAGCTGTTTCATTAGCTAGTAGCGAGTAAGACGCTTCGGTTGGACTAAACTAGTCTGTTTTTCATTAATTTTAGGCTGTTTTAATTTGACATTATTCACCGGTAAGTGCTCTACTATCCTATCTACTTAGTGGAAACGTGTTTATAAACAGGATAATTAAAAAAAACACGATTTCTGTAATAATAGGCGATTAGTAACGTTTATTTTAAATGAAATCACTTGTTTGAGTTGATACCGTTAATAACCTGAGCCATTAAAACAGTTACTAAATCACCTTTGCTGTTCTGAAAGTTAGATTTACTAAAAACAGTTTTTTACCATCAATAAACCGCATTCAGATTATTTAATTTCAAACTAAAAGCTTAGTGACCTTTCAGATGACACCAGGATCGTATATCTTGGGTTCAGATTTACAAAAGGTGCATGGTTTTATAATCCGAGTGGGAGTTAATGTCCTTTGTTTGCATTACAACAAATACGTGAAAGGTTTTGGTTTAAAAGCAGAAGAACAAAACAAAAAAACTGACCTGATTTCTACAGAATTTATTTAGATATTTCTATGAAAGTTTGTGAGTTTTCTTTCCTAACAAAAGGGTGCAAACAAATTTGTTTGTGTCTATAGACTCTAAATTTTGCACAAGCAAGAAAAGCTTACACTGACATACCAAATCAGCAAAACTTTGGTTTACAGGTGAAGTGAAGTGAATTTTATTTATATAGCACTTTCCAGCAACAAGGCGATTCAAAGTGCTTTACAACACAGAAACAACAATCAGGTACAGAATCAAATACAGATAAAAACATTGTTAAAAACATCATAATCAAATATAGAAATACAGAAGTAAAAACATCAATCATTTATAATCTAAATGAAATATAAGGTAATCCAAATAAAGTCATAAAACTAAACTTCTAAACATGAGCTAAGACAGTCAAAATAGTAGCTAAGATAATCTAAATTAAATCATGATTAAGTTAAAGCTGAACTAAACAATTAGGAATCTAACAATATCTAAAATATGAGCTAAGATAAACTGAACTAAATTAACTGTACAGGAAGGCTAAATAAGCTAACATAAACTGAAAAGTACAACATATCTAATTAATAGTACCAAAGGCCCGCTAAACAGCCAACATGAAAAATGCTATGATAAACATGATAATGCTAAACTAAAGGTACCAAGAGGCTAACTAATAGTACCAAAGGCCTGCTAAACAGCCAACATGAAAAATGCTAGGATAACTAAACTAAGGAAGTGAAGGAGGGAGAGAGGAGACACGTCCGCCTTCCACCAGGAGCAGAGAGAAAGGTGCTTCAGGTGCTTCAAAACATGAACCAACAGACGTTTAGGTTTTAATAAATCTACTCGCCTTCAGGAAATTTAAAAAGATTTGAGTAAAAGTTTGAAACATGGCTGTCTTGTAAAAATGAGATGAAGAATCCTCGTTAACGTCATTGACAAGGATTCCCAAAAGTCCAACCCATATGCTAATCAAAACTTAGTTTTGAGGCATGGTCTTTTCAACTTTACTATTAAAACTAAGATGGCTGACTGACACATATTGATAATGTTAATAATGTCCTGTCTCTGTAAATGTTTTGCCAGAAGTAATCACTTATCAGAGGACCCTTTTTATGTCCAGATTTATACAAACGTCAAGTTTCTTACCCTAAATGTCTCAGGCCAGTTGAGTCAGAATGGAGCCCGCCTGCCGTAAGGACAAACCCAAGTTGAACTCCACCCCGACCAGAGGAGACAGAGCCAAGCAGAAGTCTGCCCAGCAGGAGCTCAAACAGCGACAGAGAGCCGAGGTAACCGAATTAAACAAACTTTATTTATGTTGCTTCTCACTCTGTTTGTAAGCATCCTCTGCATGTCGCCTCTTATTGACAGATTTACGCTCTGAACAAGGTGATGACGGAGTTGGAGCAGCAGCAGTTTGAGGCTTTCTGTAAACAGATGCAGTCACAAGGAGACTGATGAAGGTCCTGCTGACTCATCCTCTACCACCTTTACCTTCACTTTCACTGTTACAGACATAAAAGCACTCACTCACTTTGGGGTGTAACTGTACATGTATTTGCACTGTGAAGGTTCATCACAGATACAGGGAATACGTCAGCCTCAGGTGATGCTGCTCCCAGAGCAGGCGCTCGTTTTATTGAACTGCATTTGTTAACAGCCATAACAAGACAAAAAAGCAACGCTCTACATCAAACAAAACATGGTTGGTTGAGAAAAACGCACAGAATCCTGCAGACCTGCCTGCCTGTTTCATTGAGATCAGCTGAGAAGAAAAGCTCTGTGGTCCCAGTGATCCTGCACAGCTGCAGCAAGAATATCGAGTCTGCGCTTTTATAGCTGTCCATTTGTGTAGTTAGTTAAAATATCCTGATAATAAGTATCATTTCTGACACTAACCCTCATCTAGCTGAGAAGTTTCACATTTTATTTATTTGATATTTTCACAAAAGGAAATTCGGTTCTGTGTTTCTTTTTAGTTTACATCAAGTCCAAGTCAAATTAATTGAAGCAAACACTCCTTGGTTTTTGTTTTAGTTTTGTATTGAATTGAATTGTTCCCTCAATTCAATGCAGAGAAACATCTCTTGACTTTATCAAACTTTCTGTTCGACACATGGACTCTCGGGCACTGTTTACAGTTCAGAGTGGATGAAATAGACAGAACAATTTCACTTCTTTTTTTTTTTTTAAAGTGACGTCAACAGTTGGCAAATCCTACCTTTCAGCTACCTTAGAGCCTCCCCACTTGGAAGAGTGTTTTGTTTTTCTGTCTGCCTCTGGGGGAATGGGTGCAGCCTGGCGATGCGCCGGGTGGAACTGATGATGAGCAGGGAAGGGAAGAGCAAAGCGTTAGCCAGTGGGAGGTTGATCCTGATTTAAGGAGAAACCTCCCACCAGCAAACGCTTTGCTCTTCTCTTTCCTACTCATCAACACGATCTAAATGCATGGTGTCATGTAACAACTGACAGCATAAATGTGCAGCAGAGACACAAAACCACCAGAAATCACCTGCTGTTTAGCTGTATTTATCATGTTCAGCTGATTGAATGATTTGCACCCACCCAACAATAACACTAGAATTTGGCTTTTGTTTTTCTTTCCTGTTGTACCAAAGTCATCCTGAAGTGTGACTTTAGTGCACCGTTACACCCCTCGTGTGTACCTGCAGCTGTCTCCTGTTGCACTCTGTAAAACCTCTCAGTATCTTTAAAAACAGAGACAGATAAATCTGTATTTATTGTTTATATGACACCTGCTGGGTTCTGTGTAATCCTGCTATTTTATTGTTTTATACCAGTGGTTTACTGGACGTTTCAGGTCACTAACATTTCTTTTTCTTTAAATTGTTTTATTAGTTTTATTTTTGCTGTTTTAAAGGATAAACATATTTGTTAAAGCTATCCAGACCAGGCTGATGGCACTGCAATGTTTGTTTCTACATAAGTGATGAAGATTGTAATGTTTCTCAGCAGAGTTTACAGAAGGCACTTTTAGAACATCAATGATGAAGAAAGTGTCAGAAGATGCAGAACATTTCATTAAAGACCTTCTAATGTAACTAGATTTGAGGCATCCTGGCAGAACTTTTTTTTTTCCTTTTCTGTTAAAATAAAACCAGGAAAAGATGTCAGCCTGTGTTTGTGAAGTGTTTCATAAGAACTCATCCCATATTTTTACTTGCACTGACAAAATCCCACAAAGATCACTGAAATAACTTGAAAGTAACAAAAGTAATAAAAAACAAAAGGAAAATTTTTTAAATCAATTAATGAGAATCAGTTGTTTTTGAATTTTGGTTCAATAGAACTATTTTAAAAATTAAACTAATGAAACTGGCCAGAACAAAAAGTATGGTACCCCTAGAAAAGGCTGAGAATAATAGGCCTGGGCCCAATGCAGCGGGCTGCTTCCGGGCTGCTTCCGGGCTGCTTCCGGACTGCTTCCGGGCTGCTTCCGGGCTGCTTCCGGACTGCTTCCGGACTGCTTCCGGGCTGCTTCCGGACTGCTTCCGGGCTGCTTCCGGGCTGCTTCCGGGCTGCTTCCGGACTGCTTCCGGGCTGCTTCTGGGCTGCTTCTGGGCTGCTTCCGGACTGCTTCCGGGCTGCTTCCGGGCTGCTTCCGGACTGCTTCCGGGCTGCTTCTGGGCTGCTTCTGGGCTGCTTCCGGACTGCTTCCGGGCTGCTTCCGGGCTGCTTCCGGACTGCTTCCGGACTGCTTCTGGGCTGCTTCCGGGCTGCTTCCGAGCTGCTTCCGGGCTGCTTCCGAGCTGCTTCCGGGCTGCTTCTGGGCTCGTTCAGGCTGGTTATTTTAAACACTGATTTCTCTGGTTGGATGTTTTCTGCCTTGTTCTGCTGTCTATAGTACTCCAGATATATTTTTAAATTGATTGGTATTATTCCCCACTACTGAAAAGCAAAAGACAGGTGATAATGTTTTTTTGAATGTGTGTGCACGTGCAGGTGCATTTGTCAGCTAAATATCTCATGAACCATTGAATGGATTAGAATAAAACTCACTCACCGGATGCACATTAAGAACGGTTTAGCTTAAACATCTTCAAATTATAGATTAACTTTTGGTTTTAATTCTAAATTGATGGTGGTGTAAAAGGTTATAAAATAAGATTCAGAAAAATTGCTACAAAATTTTGGAGTTTTAAGATGGCAACCAATGCACTTTGGTTTTAGCTACATTCAGACTAACTGTTAGTTCATCAGTTCTGTCAAAATGATCTATTTATCTAATCTGAGGCTGTTAACAGAGCCATCTACAACGGGTAAGCTTTGAAATACCTGAAATATCCCTTTAATATCCTGCCTACTTGGTTTTCTGGAGTAACATGAAGCATTAAGGATTTCTAACTCCATGTCCGTTCAAGTTCAGATTTGAGCAATGCATGATGGTTACTCCTCAGTCTGGTGTCTGCCTGTTAAGTGATGCTAAATTAGCTGAGTACTTTAACAGTATCCTGTTGAAAACCACAGATCATAGGTTCAGTCACGACTTCTGCTTTAAAATCCACTTCCTGTTCACAGATTTAAAAGAACTGCTTCGTAAATAAACCACTGTTACAAATGTTGCTATCTAAAAATGTAGATTCACGATTGTGTTGTTACAAATGATCTAATAAAAAGTAGTGGGTTTTTGTTTTGTATTTATTTTCTGTTTAAAAGTAATTGCACACCAAAAAGCTTTTTCTAACATTCATGACAAAACACAACCACACCCCAATAAGGTCAGCAGTTAGACATCACTTTATTTCATTGTTTTCATTCATGTATGAATAATAAACCGCCTGATTTCTGATAATACCATGCTCCCCAAACTTATCCTGAAGATGTGTCACTGACGGGAGGTAGCAATCACATTCTGATTAAAAACTGGGTTGCAGCAGTTTGGAGTCAGTGTCTCACTGGGCAGCGACTGTTGAGACTCTATTCTCTAAAATATCTTAAATGTTCCTGGGTCTTGATAAGTTAAAAAGACTCTTCACTTCCAGTATTAAAGAGAATATTTTGAGCTCAAATATAACTTAAGCCTATGGAAGCTTGGCTGTGCGCTCTCTGTATTCTGGGAGGATTTGAAAGAAAACTCTAAGTCCTCTGGCAGTGAGAGACACACCGTGTGAAAAACATACCTACAATTGGAGGTGTAATTTGTATATGTGTCATAACGGTAGTAGGAGTAAGAAGAAAATTTTTAAATATTCAAAAGTTTTGTGACATCAGTAAAAGTCACAAGACCATTATGGATGATATATACCAACAAATAATTCCTGATTGAGCTGCACATTTTAGTGTATGTTTTGTCTGTTTTATTTCAAAGCTGCACAACAAAATACAGGGCAAAACTTATAAGGGGGCTTCAATGCTTACGAATTGGCAATTTTAATTATATATATTTTTAAAATATAATATAATACTCAGAATTCAATGAGGCTGCAACTGAAAATGCACATTTTTTTCTCAAAATTTTGAGTTTTTATCTAGTCTAGTCTCAGTCGCAACCCAGTGAGAGACTACATTTAGTATATTAAGGCTCGTAATGTTGAGCCTTTGTGTTGCTGTCATTTCACTTGGGATTTACTAGGATCATCATTACAGTAGCAGGAGCAGAATATTCAGAAATGTGGTTCTTTTCTTCTCTGAAGCCCTACTGTTATTCTTAAGTTCTCTCATCTCCTCCACCTCTCAGCACTCATTTCACTTCCCTCCCTCCTATTTTATTTGTTCAGATCTCGAGTGTAACAGAGCTCCCAGTGACCCGGACACCAAACCAGCCGTTCCAGAAGTTAGTGTCTTGTCCTCCGTGCTCAAAGGAGATGAAACGCATCCCAGGGCCGTAGTCTGAAAATGTGTGGGTGACCTGGAGTCCAAGCAGAGAGAGATGACACTGTAATCTGTGGAGCTGGTTGTTTGTAGAGAGATTGTCTAATCAATCAGAGAATCACCTTTTCTTTGTTTATCTGCATGGTAAACTTCCTTTGTTGTTAGTTTCATACGACCCGTTAGAAGGATGAAATTTTCCACTAAAATTAACAAAAGGATTAGCTCATGCTCATCAATCACCTGTACAAACTGTTGTGGGGAAAACTAAACCTGCCTTTCCATCCTTTCCCAAAGAATGACCCAGAACGAAGGTCTAAAGGCAAAAATATTGTCTGCTGCTCCTCCACATTGAAAAGAGACAGCTAAGGTGTTTCAAGTATCTGATTAGGATTCTCCTAGAACCTTCCTCGGAAGGATTTCTGACACTTCCTATCGAGTAGAGACCCTGGAGCCAATCCAGAGCCTTCTGTAGAAATTATATACCACCCTGGGATCACCCAGGAGGAGCTGGAGAGTGTTGCATGTGAGAGGAATGTCTGAGCTTTCTTACTGGACGTCTACAACCCAATCACAGCTGAATACTAACAAATGGGTGGATATACAATAGAACTAAAAACATACAAAGTCCTTGATGCATAAAAGCAAGTGCTTGAAAGGTGCCAAACAAGAGTTTGTACTTCATCATGGGTAAGGTGAGCTGAATGTGTAATTAACTCTGCTAGATAATTAGCTTTCAGAGTCAGCTCAGTTTAATATTGCTGCCATGGCTAATTGGCCTTAGCCATCACAAAACGTGCTATAACTGTTTTACAGACATTGGGAAAAGTTTTGTGTGGAAGTAGCTGAGACAGATCATCAGTTTAAAATCTGATATGCAAGATCTTTGTTTAAAACTTTACCATCAGCTATTAAAGTTAATACTGTTTGTTTGTTAGCAAAATATCTCATGAACCACTGAACAAATTTAATTGAAACGCTCAAAAGGATCATCAATCTACAACTGATTAAATTTTGAAGTCAGCTGAATTCAAGATGGCGGTCATAGCTACTTCACCTTATCTAACACAAAAATGCCTTGTCAAATTTACAGACATACTCATAGATTTCCATACATTTTACATATATGCACAAACACAAACATGTCTAAGCATCACTGTGGTGCCCAGTTCAGAGAAATCTGACATCCTATACCTTTATTATAGGACAAAAAGGGATTCCAGGTTATTTCAAATGATCCAGGCTTTATGGTGAAAGTCAGTCTGATTTTTTTTTCCAGTTTCAGAAAATAAATGACCTTTCTAATCCATCTTGTATATGCAGGTGGAGATGCAGATTTCCAGTTTAGCAGTATTAGCCTCCCTAACATCAAAAAATTTTCAGAACAGAATTTCTTAATGGAAGAACCAATTAAAACATGTGAGTAATTTGCTGTGGCCTGTTGACATCATTTCCACAGAGAGGCTATTGAGTCAAGTATATAAATAATACATTTACAGAGCCCCTGTATCCTCAGGGCACTGGGCTACAGCCCCTTCAGCCCTTTGGAAATTCAGGGTTGGTTATTAAAGAAACAATGAAAAGGCATGTCTGGTTTGTCCCCAAAACAATTCACAAAGCTTCTTGTCATGTATTAGATACAAATTTAGCTGATTATAGTGGGAAATGTTATGTTTTTAATAAGAATTACACAAAGTGATGAACTAACAACAAAGAACATTTTTGCTGTCCAGCGATGCAGGTAAACAAAGTCCACTTGATTCTGTTATAAACCAAATGTCTCCACTCTTAACGTTTTACATCTTTTTTAATTAAAATGTTATGTTATTCAGATTTTTGCTTATATGAAAGAATTACAGTGGTTTTAAAAACCTGTTTCCATGAGCAGTCTTGCTCTGGGTCCAGTTTCACAGAGTCAGGTTTGAACTCCTGTATGACCTCATGATTTTCGTCCAGCAGATAGACGGTAATCTGATAGGTGCAGCCGCAATCTGTCCTGCCACAGTACCTGTAGAAATACAGTCACGTTAATCTGTAAAATTTCCAACCAGAGAAATCAGTTTTTGTGGACAAAGCATGCATGTGAAGTCGTACCAGTCTTCTGCTGTGACAGCAGGCTGAGCGTCCAGCTGATCCGAGGTGTATCCCTCCTCTATCAGGTCGATCACCTGCCTCTTCAGGCAAAGCCTTGGACACATTTTTCATACACCAGGATTAAGTTGCATTGGAATAATTGTTTACAGAACGCTTACTGTGATGTAAAAGTGTAAGACAACAGAGAACATGCACAAAGTTTAAATAGCACATGAGGTGTTACGTGTTAGGGTCATGTAAACTTCATTAATAAAAAAAAACATTTCATGTCTAAATCTATGGAGAGCCATTTCAGCCAAAATTAAATAAATAAATAAATGGGTGCCGCGATTGTTGCGCGGAGTAGGACAGCTGTTATCAGCTGGAGATTTCAGGCTTTACAGGCCTTCAGCTGGGGGACAGACGGCAGAAACGTTGCAGGGTAAGCTAACGCTGTAGTTTATATTCCTACCTTCGCTCTTTACGCTTGCATCTGGTCACACCTACGACCAATGAGTGAACAGGAGCTAAGCTTGTGTCGCCCACGAAGCAGGGCCGGCCCGGCTGGCCCGACTCTGAAGCAGGGACCAAAGAAGCAGGGACCGACGGTGAAAAAATGCAGATGTAAACGCTCGCAAAGCGAGCCGAGTAGAGTGGAGCCGGGACCATTAGGGTACGTGTGAAAGGGGCAAAAGTCAGCCTATTGGTTGGTTAGACGCATCTGCAGCGCTGAACTCCTCAGGACTTTCCCTCCGAAAAGCAGTCTAGCAATGGTGAACACAGAGGGAGAGGCACGTTCCATATCGGTTCTTCTTAGGGAAGCTGCCGATCGAATAGACGAACTACAACGCTGTAAGTTTGATATCCGAAATGTTTTATGGTCCTTTTAGTTTTGTTTAACTTTTACTTTTGATATATACAGCTTCAACTTCGACTGCTAATCAACAGTCACTCACAGTCACAGATAACCGGAGGAGTACCGGTGTTTCACCAAATACTGCGACCCATCATGGTCTGCGACCACAGGGGGCGACAGAGTACATTCCTCTGTATGTACGTGTTCAGGACCAGCGAGAAGAAGAGTATTTACGTAAATTACGTAGCACTAGTAAAAAAACCTTTGTAGCACTAATAAAAATGGTAAACTTCACGGAATAATCTTTCTGTCTCATTGACAGAGAAAAGATAATGTTTCTGTTTGTATTTGACGCTGAACACTGTTAGACGGACCATCGCATTGAATCGCTGTTGTTTAAATATGTAAACCCAAAATAGTTGTTTAATAAATCGGAAAATGATTAATTAATGTTTCCAAGTGCTTTGTTTGGAGGGAGGTGGGTTTCTGCCAACTCTTCATTACACTCAGCTCTTATTTAAAATAATATGTGACCTCCAAATAGCCAGTATCACACATGTCACAAAATATGATACTGATCATAATCTGTGACCTTACTGTAATTTCCCCTAAATGCTGCTGATGCATCTAACCAACCAGTAGGCTGACATTGTAGCCTGAAGACACCGCCCCTCATTATCATATCAAAGCAGAAACAAAGAGGGAAAATGGTATGTGATAAATAAAAAAATAAATAGGGAAATACTACATGAATAAGGGAAATTGGAAAATGGGAAAATAATGAATTTTTCAGAAAAATGTTAAATGAAAAATAGATAAATGAAAAATAGGAAAATGAAAAGGGGGAAAATGAAAAGTGGATAAATGAAATTGTGAAATTGAAAAATTGGTAATCGAAATGGGGAAATTGAAAAATGGATAATATGAAAAATAGATAAATGAAAAAGGGAAAATTAAAAGTGGATAAATGAAAAATAGATAAATGAAAAATAAATAATTGTGTAAATGACTAAATATAAATGGGAATAAAAATGTCAATTACTCATTTATGTATTTATTTCACTCATTTATTTATCATTTATTGATTTATTTTACTCATTTATTTATTTAATTTTGGCTGAAATGGCTCTCCATATAAAGCAACCCCATGTCCTATCTAATAAAAACATAGAACACAGATGAACATAAAAAATGGTGAGTTTGGATTTCCAGTATAAACACATTCATACAGACACACAGACATTCATTCGGACTAATGGCTACTCAAAGGAGGGTCTGTTTTATATCAATTATCAGCCTTATAAAACAACTCTTTAAATCGACATACTGATGGGAAACAGCGCTTCATTAGCTGATATCAAACCACAACAGTTTAGCATTATATTGATTGTTTCAATTGTCGTTATTTTCATAATTGAACAACATCCAGGTTACTACTTAAACATATGTGTAGATCATATTATGTCAAGGGTGCTGAAAGGCTGATGAATGTATAAGTCTGCCTGATCAGCACATCCAGTCAGTTAAAAAGTTTACTCAACTCCCAGCAAATTAATATATTCAGCACCTTCAGTACTATCAGTGCATAACAGTTTTTCTACATTCAGCACACATACATACACAGTAACACAGACATTGTTTGGTTAAGAAAACAGCAGCAAGCTAAAGAAACAATGTCATGTTGTCTTGTAAAAGTATGGAAGTCTAATATTAGCTTATGTTCTTCCACTGTATGTTATTTTTGAAAAAGGTTTTTAATGAGTAAAAATGATGTAAAAAATAGGCCCTTGTTTAGCCTAGCCTGGATAAAGACTTTGGAGGCCCCTTTTATAATATTCTTTGCTCTATGACTGATGTCATGATTGATAAAGTTCTAACCATTAATAACTATTTGACAGAACACGACTTATTCCCTTGAACATGTTACTTATACTGTAGACAAAAAATTTGAAATGTATTCAGCATTTAACAAACTGCAGTGGATCGTGGGCATGGTCAACCTGAGGACCCAGGAGATGGATGATCAGACACATGAAGGTCTTCATAAAATGGGCAACAGGCCTAAAATCCCCTGGCTTTTTAGGGACAGAGATGAAACATCAAGTCTTCCAGAAGTCTGGCACCCTCCCCAGGATGAACACAACAAACTGTCTATCTCTAACATAATCTTTGAAACCAGTTAAGAACTAGTGTTGTGTTGTCCATGAACGATTCATTCAAACGAACAAATCTTTTGAGTGAACGAACTGAACCAAATCACTTTATTCACTGATTTGTTCCTTATTTTGTTCAGTTGAGAGCATAAAATTAAAAAAAGAAAGAAAGAAAGAAGAAAAAAGAAACAAAACTTAGTTCAGTTGAGTTGAGCGGTGGTGGAACTTCCGCCTTCTGTGACTCACTCATGATGTAAATCTTTTTTTTAATTTATTTTTTTTACGTATCCTGTCCAGCTGTGTGGCATTCAGAATTGTCATCTGAATGTCAGGGTAAGGCCCAACAGATTTGCTTTTACAAGCGGAACATTATGGCTTTCACCATGATGTTCTCCTTGGTATATGAAACTTTATTAGAAATTGCTTTGGGTTTATTTTAATTGTAATGGACACAAAGATGAGAAAGAAGAAAGAGAACGGGGAAAAGAGATGGAGGAAAAACCATTGAGATAGAACAAGTCAACACCCTTGAATTCTGCCATAGGACCTGTGGAAAGAGAAAACAAAACAAAGAATCCACAACAACAAAAAGCGTATGCAGTATATGATGATAATTATAACTTCAATGGAAAGTACACACAGCCAGGTAATACAAGAGGATATTTAGTGACAACTGCAGCCCAACTGAAGGTGTATCTGATAGACATCTGAATCTAGATATGTATGTGTATCTATATGTATCTACAAGGTTTCTCCTTAAGAATATTTGGTAGTGAGTGTGGGGACCCAGATCCATCCCCCAGGACATGAGGACGGCACGAGGAAGAGCGGAGGCACAGACACACAGCGGCCCCCCAAGCCCGGAGCCCCGGGGGCCCCCCGCAGGGACAACCGGACCCCACCCAAGAGGGCAGCAGAGGCCAGCTCCAGCAGAAGCCCCAGGGGGCTGCAGTGACGAGCCCACAGGCCCCGCCAGAAACCCCCGCCAGCAACCCACCACACCAGAGCAGATCCGGCCATGGACAAAGACACCCGAGCCCCGAGGGCGCACCACCCCCCAGCCGTGGCCCGACCAAGCCAGGGCGCCCAGGCCCCAGCAAGCAGCCACCAGGGCGAGCCGGCACATACCCCGGCACCCAGCCCCAGACAAGAGCCACCCACTCACCGGCTGGCAGAGGCACCAACCACTGGTGGGGGATGTGACGGGGGGGACACTGGCCCCACATTTTCATGAGGGGCCCAAGATGATCCAGGAGAGGTGGCAGCCCAGAACCCAACCTGACAGATAAACAGCTATTCACACCTTCCCACCCACAATCTCATATACAGAAACTCACATCCACTTGTCCAACATAGATACAGACAAAAAAAAAAAAAAA
>NC_051433.1:29722799-29744984 GCF_001649575.2 Kryptolebias marmoratus | reverse complement strand
AGCCCCAATCCCACCCCGCAGACCCCCCTCCCCCTCCCCCACAAGACCCGAGGTCCCCCCAAGAGGCTACACCCAACCAGCACACAAACACCGAACACGCACCCCTAAACACAGACGCCACAAAGGTGGGCGACACCGCAGGAGGGCCCCAGATCCGAAGAGCCAGCCAGAATACACCCCACCCAGCCCCATACGGAACTGCAACCAAGCAGGTACCACTGAGCCACACAACCACGCCGAACCCCCAACTCAATACAAGGACAGGACCAACTCTGCCGCCAAGCACCCCCGGCAGGAGGCCCGCACCCGGGGCCAACAGCCCCCACCATGCCCCCTCAAACACATAAACAAACCCTTGTCACCATCCCTGCAACCTCAGCCCCGGGACAGCCACCACCAAGCCCAGCCCCACCGCCGCCACCAGACCAACCAAAACCCCAGCGGCCCCAGGCCCGAAAAAGGACGCGACCCCTCCACAGCTCCTCCTACAATCCTCTGTGGCACACCCAACCAGCAAGGCCAACATCCCCCCGATGGCGCGACCAGCAGGGCAGGGGAACAGGGAGCTGGCCAAGCCACCCGTTCCATGCCGGCAACCCCAGGATGCCCATGAAACAACACATGAGCCAGCACCAGCCAGGGACCCACATCTAAGCCCACCCACCGATCTAGACCAAGTACAACCCGCGCCACCACAAAGTGCACACCACCGCCCCACCCGCCCGACAACGACCGCAGACCAGCCCCAGGCCAGAAGCCAGAGCAGCAGGAAGAAGCAGTAGAGGAAGACTGAATATGCGCGCCACCAATCCCACACCACAGACCCAGAGACGTCCAAGTACGTTGGCAGAACACTCACACAGCATCCCCCCATGGCGAACACCACCCCGGGCCGACCGGCCAGCCCCCGCCAACCAAAGCAGAGCCACGCCACCGATCACCGAAATACACCACCAGACAGCCAGGCACACACCCCCAGCCAACCCCCCGCCAAAGCCCGGCAGCCCCCCGGCCAAAGTACTTTGAGTCACCTTGTTGCTGAAAAGTGCTATATAAATAAATATCACTTCACTTAAAAGATCTGGCCACCACAACCAGGAGACATTAACCAAAGACCCAAAGAATCCCGGGAGAGTCAGAGCACTGCAAATAAACTCCATGTATCACTCAGTGAACGAAACAGTGTCTGACTCTGCCCTGAGGGATTCTGTTTCCTCCTTGCAGGGATTTGCTCTCAGACTTTGTGTCTTATAAGCTCATGGGGACTGGGCACCTTTTATGGTGTATGGCACAAAAGAACTAAACTAAACTAACTAACTCACTAACTAACAAATAAACTGTGTGAACTGAACAAATCTTTTGAACGAATCATTTTACTGATCTGATTTAGAGATTCAGTTCACTCAAAAGAGCTGCCGTTCCCATCACTATTAAGAACTGCATCAGAGAATCCAAGATTTCTAACCTGTCCAAGAAAATGTAATGATGAACTGTGTCAAAAGCAGCACTGATATCCAAAACTACAAGGATGGATATTTTTTAGAAGGGTTGATGTTGTGTTAAAGACATGCCAGTTTAGTTGATGTGTAGAAAACTCAAAAATGGCAGGAGCACATTATCACAGTTGTTTTATTCTGTAACATACATGGTAAGAAGCACTCACTCAAAGGAGGTTGCAAAGTATTTAGTCACGTCTTCGTTACAGAAGTCATGACCGCAGTCTCCCGGCATGTCCTCCACTTTCCACTCGTTCCCGCCATTCTCCGTCAGCTCCCAGAAATCCAGCTGTTCTGTGGGGATTTTCAGTCTCAATCACTGCAGTATGAATGTTTCAATTTAAAGTTTATCCATTTCAAATCCCAGAACAAATATTTAAAATACTAGTACAAATCTTTTATATATATACTTATCAACTCATCTTCAAGCTCTACTGTTTTTGTCAGTGTCATATTTTTTTCTTTATTGTTAGCTGTATCAAAAAAACAGCCACTAGGAAGCACAAGCCAGTGTATCTCTTGTGCCAGTCCCAAGCCCGGGTAAGGATGGCCATCCAGCGTAAAACACTTTTGCCAAAACTAACATGCGAGTTCATCCGAGCGACACCATACTGGATCGGTTGAGGCTCGGGTTAACAACGACCGCAACGGTGCCGTTAACAATCAGGGTGCCAGTGGAAATTGTGCTACTGTTAGTCGAAGATCACGAGGAGGGAAATGTGCCAGGAGAGAGGGAAAAGAGGAAAGTCAAGAGTGTAGCAACTTAAAACATAGGGACAATGACAAGCAAAGGTAGAGAGTTGGCTGACACGATGGAGAGGAAGGACAAAGTGGGAGGGCTGCAAGGCTCGCAGGTGTATCAAATTTATGTGCTTATTTTAATTAGCTCAAAGCACCACTCACCTTTAAGGGAAAAAGGGGGTGGAAATCCATATTAATGGATTTTGACATTGATATTTAATTTTTTTCTTGGAAAAGGGACATTTGGAACAACAATATTAGAAATTATTTTTAAAACTGCATCAGAAATATTATAGCCAGACAGAATAGTTGTTATTGTTTTGAACCTTTAGTGACCTTTAAGGCTTAATAAGGCTTCTATTTGAATGATACATACAATATCACTGAAAAAATCAATGCCTAGCAATCCTTAAAGGAATGCATATTGTACACCCCCTTTTAAACTAAAATCGTTTTATGCTGAGAAGGTACGGAGTTGTAGCCATTTTGGTTCAAACTTTTAATGATGCTATGCGATCCCATGTTATTCTGTCAGACATTGCAGGATCTGTTAGTGCTCAAATAATGTGTTTTGAATGATTCACAGCTATTACCACACAACGAAATGAGCATAATTCCTGTAAATTATTTTTGTTATAGCCTCTTTTGTGTACGCTAAGGCCAATTAGGTGTAGTGGCCATCTTGAAATGGGTTGACTCCAAATGGTAATGAGATGTAGATGTACATTCAATAACTTTTTGAGAGTTATCAGTCATTAAAACTGATTCATGGAAGGTTTGAAGGGACACTAGTAAAGGTAAACAAATTGTATGTTATTATGCCTACGATAAATTGCCTTAACAAAGCCTAATTTTCTCTGTTTTTCCTTGTACTGCTTGTTCATTTCATTATTGTCAGGCTCTGTTTCCAGTCAGTAAAACCAGTTTCAAAGCACCACTGACACATAGTTGTTATGTGATGAAGCAGAAAGAATGGATAACAGAAGTAGCTGGGATGGTCTGCCACCAGCGGCAGAGCGATAATGTTTAAGCCAGTGTGTGTGTGTTTGTTTATTTGTACTAATTGCAAAATATTTAATGAAACTTTCAGAATGTAACCATTGGTAAATGGCTTGCACTTATATAGTGCTTTATCTAGTCCAAGGACCCCAAAGCGCTTTACACTACAATCATTCACCCATCCATCCACCCTCTGATGGGGGTAAGCTACATTGTAGCCACAGCTGCCCTGGGGCGGGCTGACAGAAGTGAGGCTGCCATCACACCGACACCACCGAGCCCTCTGACCACCACCAGTAGGCAAGGTGGGTGAAGTGTCTTACCCAAGGACACAACGGCTGAGACAGCTGGAGCGGGGGCTCGAATCAGCAACCCTCCGATTACAGGACAGACCCCTACCTCCTGAGCCAACCATTGGATGTACATCTACATGTACATCTACAATTGATTAACTTTTGGAGTCATACTGGCTATCATAGTGATTTTATCATACACAAAAATGGCCATAACTCAGTGATATTGACCTAAAATATGGTGTGGTAGTAGCTGAGACTGATCCCCAAATTATACACAAACTGATCACAAGATCTGTATTTAAAACTTTAGCAGTAACTGTTGGAGTCAACTGTCTGCCTGTTAGCAAATTATCTTATGAATCACTAGATGGATTTTAATGAAATTTTCTGAAACCTGAAAAAGGAAGGGAAAATCTACACACATGGACAACAAACTGTAAGTAATTCATTAAATTAAAAGGAAAACCAAAAAAAGCCAAAGGGCTGATCATAAGAAGTATGCAGGAACTGGGAAAGTACTGAGTTTGGAGGTATGAATGCACATGTGACATAATACAAAACGCTCCAAATGGCACATCCCAAAAAACAAACAAAAAAAAAGCAGCTTGACTTCTGTTCTGTAGCTGAACACATTTTGCTTCCCATTCAGGCAGTTTTTTACAATTTAAAACTAGAGAATGTGGAGTTCCAAGCTTTAACCCCCCTGAAGCCCTCAAAAGAGAGAGAGAGACAAAGAGAGGTAGAGAAGCCCCTGTAACTTTGGGTCAATTTGACCCAAAGGCCATGGGAGGGTTAAAAGACAAAAGGCATAATATGAAGGAACTCATCCATCCATATCTTGTGACAATAACAACATACTTCAGTCAATTTCTGCCTTTGATAAACATACAGATTACAATGCACTGGACCTGAAAAATAATAAAGATCTAGATAGTAATGTCTTCTTCAACATCAACAACAACTGCTGCTATTATAGTGATTTAATCACACCATTAAAATGGATAACAAATTATCAATAATTTATCTCAATAGCAGAAGCTTGGATGCAAATTTTAATTGCATCAAGGATTATTTAAATCAGTTCACAAAATCTTTCAAAATCATTGCCATATTGTAAACATAAATTATTGAGTGAAAACAAGTGCAATTAGGAATGATTTACTAATACTGAAATGGGAAATGTATATAAAGAAAGTGACACTGATAATGCAATTGATGCATTTTTTAAATTATTCATGTCACAGTATGATAAAAACTGTGCAGTAATCAATTCTATTTTTTTACCCATTTTTCACACGAGTTGCAGTGAGCTGGTGCCTATCTCCAGCAGTAACTGTGTGAGAGGCAGGGGACACCCTGGACAGGTTATCCATCCATCTTCAAGACAAATAGAGACAAATGAGACCAAGCTGACATTTTTTGGAGGAACTCATCACATCTCTCAACTCTGCAGAATCCACCTAATTAAAAAACAGAAGTTGTTGCTTTAAAAAAGAAACCTGGTTTCAAAGTAGAAGACTTTATTACTTTACGCTTAATTTTGCTATGTAAGCATTCAGAAACTTATGGTTCATGGTTTATTTGTGTCTAACATCATTTATTCTGTCTCTAAACACAGTTTAGGTTAAATTAAGTTTTGAGTATTAAGTTACCTCACAAAATTGTGATCATACTTTCTTTATTTTTCAGGGGTGCAGAGTTAAAAAGTAGGGGTGCTCAGGAACTCCTAAAAGTAACCTAAAATCATCACTGTTATTTTCAAAACAGCTACAACTCCGTCATTTTTCACTATGAGATGATCTTAGACTAAAACTAAATTGAAAAGTGAAATGCATGCCTTAAAGCAGTGATTCCTAACTTCAGCAGGTCTTCAAGTTCTGCAAAAGCCTTTTAATCACTCACTCACTCACTCACTCACTCACTCACTCACTCACTCACTCACTCACTCACTCACTCACTCACTCACTCACTCACTCACTCACTCACTCAAATCATGTGTGTCAAAGCACAGAAACAACTTAAACATGCAGGATAGTGGTCCTCGAGAACTGGAGTTGGGAATCACTTCCTTAAAGGACTGCTGAGTCTTAATTAAATTCTTGGTCAGGGCCAGTGAAAGGTTTGTATAAATCTTTTTATTCACATTTATTTTTACATGTGTTCAAATCCTTGATTGGTTTTGTGCATAAATAACAAAAAAGGCATCTTACCGTCCCCATTGGGATTCTTCAGCAGGTTTCTAGCCATGAGGCCTGCACAAGAAAAACAGGAGATGACACTTTATGCTGCCATTCCCATCATTTTCCCTGATTTATGCTTTTCCAAAGAACAGTTTCTCTCTCTAGGTCTGTGCTGTCATGGCAGCAGGACCAATGTTGATTGTTTTAGTCTGAAATCTTTAGTTAGTATGAAACTTGACTCTGGTGAGGAAAAAGTGCAGGGTTTGCTTCAAGCTGAATGAGGACTTGGAGTCTGATCTGATGCCAAACACTAATACCCAGTATGCTGACTCACAGTGCAGCAGGCAAAGGGAAATCCTAGCTCTTTACTTGCTGAATAGGATGCATCACAGAGGATCACTAGGCAGACGTGTGTCAGTGGGAAAATAGCCGGGATGGCTGAGCACTTTCTCTAACTATTCTTCCTTTGTGTTCATTGGAACCAAGAGAATAAAGACCTAAAATGCTCCTTCATTATTGACAACTGCTAAAAACGAAAGCTATAATGTTTTTGCTTGTGTATGTGAGTGTGTGTTGGTGTTTGGTCATCTGTAGCATTTAGCAATACTGGATGTACCTCTGAAACTGATTAACTCTTGAAGTCAACCTAATTCAAGATGGCCACCACAGCTAATTGACATTAACCAACACAATAACTTCTGTATGTTATTTTCAAGGTTTGACCAAAACAGCTACAACTCTGTCAGCATAAGATGATCTTAGCCTAAAACTCTGGTATGAAAGGCGTCAGGCAGTATGCTTTCCTTAAAGGAATACTCAGCCTTTAATTTTAAGAGTTTCCACTAAAAGGGACAATTTTTTAAAAGATTTTTCTTTTTTATGTAAAGCTGTGCAGTCTTAAAAATGAGTGTACAATAAACACTAAATTTACTTGTTCCATTCAAGAATGAAACCAGCTGAATCATTGCCACTGCAAATGGAAAGTCACAGGGATATAAGATACATCACATACACACTAATGATATGCAGCAATATTTATGTCAGCTTTGTCTAAACACAAAAAGAATTGAGTTACTCACGGTTTAAGAATGACAAGCGTAGGTTTCAGTTTACTCTGTATTGCTCTGTAAAGCTAGTTTGGTGTCTGCAGAACAGCAGAGAGAGAGGGACTTTTATAGGCTGGCAGTACCCACACACACACACATGCACATACACGAAGAGTAGGGAGGAGGGTCCACCACACAGCTCAGCTCAGCAGATAACATGCCTGCACTCAGCATAAACAGATCACATCAGCTGCAGTAGTGGAATAATCCATTCTGTTCTTTAGATTAAATTAATGTATTCACACAGAATTGCTTGGTTAAGTTGAAGTAAAATTAAATTTATTATTTTGTTTGCATGTGACTACACTTCACCATTCAAAGACATAAATATAAATACTGGAGAGCTCAACAAAATGTTGTGTTTTGAGAAATGCATACCTTATTTAAGGAACTCAGCATCATGTGCAACAATACATTTTTCTGAGACACAAAACATAAAAGTAAAAATAATTCCAGTTCAGTGAAGTCAGGTTACTTTTTGATGGAGTCCTGCTCAGTAAACAACTCCGTCTGTTATAAAAACAAAACAAAAACCACAAATTCCCCACTGCTGCTGTCCATCTCCATTAGTTCAGCTTTCAGTTTTTCTTTGCAGCTCACTGGATAGGTAAAATGTTACGCTGTTCGCTTCCCCTTTTGCTAAAACCATGTAAAATAAAAAGCTACAACTGTCCATTTGAATATTATTTGGTCTGTGTCCTCAGACTCTTCACTTCCAAATGTTCCTTCAAAAACAATCAAACAAACAATCTGGAGAATGTAAAGAATGTAAAAGCATAAAAAACCCACCATATCTATGTTAATGTTTGTAATTTTTCCATCTGTACCACACACCATAGTCTATGGTATGCAAACACAAGCAGAGAGAATATTTCATGTTAAGAACACTGTCAATGGCTGAAGGCTTTGGCTTTTAGGTTGAACAGAATTAGCCCAAATGAGCATCATGGGGGTTTGCCCTAACACCTTTCAATCACTCAACCGCTAAGCCTTTGAGTTCAGCCATCCTCCCTCAAACCTTAAATCAGGCATTTATTTTGTTGCTTTTGAAAAAAGGTAAAGACCCAATATTATCATCCCATCAGCTTGTTATATGATAAAGTTACTGAGTTACTCATAGGGTGTTATTTGTCCTCTACTGAAAAAACTCCTTTTAGATTCATTATCTCTGAGTAACTATCTCATGGCCTCATAGCTAGACACCTAGCTATCTATTCCATCTCAGAACTTCTTTTTATTGCTAAAATTCTTTAAAAGGTGGTTGCTCAACAGTTCTTACAATTTTAATACCGTGGCCAAATGTATCTTGTTTTCGTAGAGCTAATTCTACTGTGTAGGCTCTCCCCCGAACCTCTAATGACTTATTGATGTGGGGATGCTGGAGAGTCTGCAGTCTAAATGGATTTAGGATCACCTGGATTTAGGTTCAGCCTTTGACACTATTGATCACTCAGTGCTACTTCAGACACTGAGGTGGTGGGAAGGCATATCTAGTACAGGTCTGCATTAATTTGCTTTTTATTTATCAACTAAAAATATTTATTTTGCCAAATCCAAATTCAACTTTTCTTCAGCTTCTCTTAAGTATGGTGTTCCACAGGGTTCTGATCTCGACCCTATTTTATTTGTGTTATACTTGCTTCCTTTATACCATGTTTGAATTAAATCTTTTAATGTCTTTAAGTCTTTAAGCTATGCTGATAATATTCAGCTTTTTATTACCTTTAAATCTCACAGTGTGTTCAAAGTATTTGTACTACAAACCTGTTTGAAATGTATAAAATGATGGTTATCTGATTGCTTTTTCCAGCTTAATCAGAAAAAGTTGAGGTTCTTATGGTACTCCAAATAATTTGGTCCCTCATCTTGTTGGAACCCTGTTGCCCCATGAGTATTACAGTTTAAAAAGAATAAAACATTACACTATTAAGGCAATACATGCAACAAGATGAAAATGAATCACAATCACATTATTAAATGGGTGGCAGTTATTCCTGATGATAAAAGTACTACATATACACACTGTTTTGCATGGGCTTGAACCCTCTCAGCCAGATGACTGCAAAAAGTGGTATGGATACCGGTTCCAAAGTGGAAAAGTTATCAGTCACCTCCTCTACATGGATGGCATGAAACTGTATGCCAACCGTGAACAAGACATTGACTCACTGATCCACCTCACCAGGATATAGAGCAAGCACATTAGTATGTCATTCAGACTTGATAAGTCCAGCCAAATGGTGTCCAAGAGAGGCAAGATTTTCACATCTAAAGGGATTGAACTACCTGAAGGCAACATTGCAGATTTCCAGGACAGCTACAAGTACTTTGGAATCTCTCAGATAAATGTCAACCAGGATGAGACTGCAAGGAAGTCAGCAACAAGTCAACAGTAACGTTCGTACTTCAACCAGCATGTGTTCAAAACTTTATTTTTATGTCTTTTTTTTGTTTTGTTTTTGTTATTTTTTAACAATAAATTTAGATAATGCTGCAATAAACCGTTTTAACATTTATTTTGTACATTCTCTGTTATAGCAGTTAAGGTAGGTAGTGAAGATATTTATTAGACTGTTAAAATGTAAACTGTTGTTCTTACATTGTTCTAACAATATTTTATACTCTTAAATTTTATAAGTCTGATCACTTCATTTATTAAAATTTGCAACCAGAATGCACTCAGACCTTCTTGAATAGATGTTAGTGTGTGGAAATGATAGTCCATTAATTCTTTAGCGTCTCTTATTTTGGAACTCTTACTTCCTGAGTCTGTGGATTGGGCCAATCACGTTTCGCGACTCCAACACGCTCCGCTTTTGCCCGCTTTGGAGAGGACCCGCCCCTTTGTGTTCCGCAGGGATTCCTTCCGCAACATGCATTCTGCGCATGCGTGAGTCATTTTGGGCAACGGCAGCCAGCGTTGTTGTTGGATAGGATTTGACAGTAGCTCGACTTGAGTGTGCCACCTGTGGACAGCTGTTATATCGAATGTCAGTACTCGAACACTAACGAAAGAGCTTTAGCTTAGTTGTACATACAAACCGACGACATTACAAGTGAAAGATAAACTACTTTCTAATCCAAAGTCATCCTAATGGACACTGTTCAGGTAGGTGAATTAGCATAGGTTAGCGTTAGCATGTCGCTCCCAGATAGTTGGCTAACTAGGGCCACTTTCAGCTGCAAGATGATAAACAAGTAACGATAGTTCTCAGGGGGCTAACTCTAATTCTTCCCCGCGTGTTATATCTGACTAACTATGTTTTCCTTCGTGTCTTCGCACTCTTTCTTTGTGATTAGCAAAGTTTGTCAGGATTTTCCCTGGACCTGGGGCCACTGAAAGAACCTCTTGGATTTATTCGTGTCTTAGAGTGGGTGAGTAAAGTGATACTACAAGTGCTTAAGCGTCTAAAACAAAGAAAATTACACTAAAGTTAATTGTTCTTGTGCTCTTCCTTAACGTTTCCTGAGTTAGTCCTCGTGATATTGCCATTTCCTCCCTAGTTGTCCATTCGTCCTTAAATCAAACATGCATGACTTCCAAGGTTTTCTCACTAAAGCTGGGAGGGGGGGAAAGTCTAAAAGTTGCGGGTTTTTCCTTTCATTTCGTGTGGATTTACAATTATGCTCACTTTTCAACCTTGTTCAAAGTTACAGTTTGCCACAGGCTGTAAATGCAATCGTTTCTCAGAAGAAAGTTTAATCTTTATGAGGCTATAAAGTCTTACTCATTGTTAAACTTGGTCATGAACGCAATACACTGACACTGGGAAATTCAAAGACACTAGTTTGTCATTGAAATCAGTTCTACCTAATTAGTAGTTGTTGCAGGTAGGCTGATGTTAGCATAGTGTGGCTAGTAAAATCAGGAGCAGAAACCTGAGTTGTGCTACACTAAACTAGCTCTGAGGAATGCCAGCAGCTGAGAATCACATAGCTTGGATTGCTGCTGCTCTGTAGAATGTGCCCTAAATAGTACGCCTGTGTGAATCTGCAAGCTACAATTCACTGAATAAACTGTTCTGCTAAAAAGGCTCAGGTATAATACCTTTACTGTGGTTGCTGGTACTTCAAGACTTTAGTAATTTTCTAGTTGAAGCACCATTGCTACTTTGTTAGTAGTGTGTATTCAGGGCGTGGTTTTGTGGAGCAACAATGCCCTGTTCCTGATTAACGTATCCAACAGGCTGTTTGAAAACCTGGTTTTGAATTCCACCAGAAAACCTTATTGCTCAGTGGAAGGGCTGAGTGTCACAGTAAGCAGCATATCAGACAAACAGTGATCATAGTATTTTAGTAGCTGTTTTACAATCAAAGAGTGACGGTTAGGCAGGTATTCATACAGCTTTTTTTTTGGTTTCTGTTTGGCAGAAAAACTGAAAACATTTATTTACAATTTAATTAAACTGAAAATGAGGCATCAGCCTTTTTTGGGGAAAAGAATATTGATTAAATTTATTCAAAAGTAAACTTCATTCAATTTAGTAGGTTTCATCTGGAGGCAGTATTTGGATATTTGTTACGCCTTTCTTATACTTTTTTTTTTTAACAATGAAGAACGTAAACTCTTTGTGACCACCACACTACTGTTTTTTGGGCGCTGTAAAGTAGAATTGATTAGACTTTAAATGGCTGTTATACAAAATCAGGAATTTTATTTATTTTGGCCAATATGTATTTTTCATTTAACAAAATATAACAAAATTTTGAAACTTAAATTAACATATATTTATCAACCCTTAGAATAACTTGTACACTTTAAATAATGTACAGAAGAGCTTTCTCACTTATATAACTAATTTGTGTTGTACAGTAAGCTGGTTGTAGCAGCTGCTGCTGCATTTTCATTTTCTTAAGTGGTTATTAAATAAGTATGTACAAACATTGCACATTGTCAATTTATTTATTTAAAAAAGTGGTCAATATCTGCCAATTAAAATAGGTCCACTGATTGCTGGGTCTGCCCTTAAATGGGTTTACTCCTTATAGATCAACTGGTCCAAGACCCAAATAGAAATGCTAAGAAGTGGAAGAGTTGTCTCAATAAATCAGAGACAAACTGTCAATCGCAATTGTTGAGGTGGGTGTATGTTGCACTGACTCCTGCTCTTTTTGAAATACGGTTTCATCTTCACCTCACCTCAAAGTTTGATAGACTCTTTTTCTCTCAGCTCAGATTAACAAGAGGTACAAACTTAATTTTCTCAGCTTCAGTCTACAAATCAATGTGCAAATTCAGCATTAAGTCTGTTCTGCTTTTATTTCATTTTGTTTCATTTATTTCACTCATCCTATTATAAATAAATATGCAACAAACTCTTTCTCTTAGCATGTAGCTGCAGAGGCTCCAGCTGCAGGCAAAATCTGGATTTTTTACCATATTTTCTGGAATATAAGGTTCACTTAAACGCCTTCAATTTTCTCAAAAAAACGACAGTGTGCGTTATAATCCGGAGCACCTTACATATGTAAGAAGTTATAATATTTTAGTACAACTTTGGTAAACTACAAAGCCGCACCGCTTGCAGCATTAAGGCTCAGTTATAGCTGCTCTTTGTGTCGCTCAGGGCTCCGCATACTGTGAGTGCTGTAGGCGTTTATACTTGACGCTTACGTAGGTGCAGTTTTCTCTGAAAAGACGGGACTGTTTTGTTTTGCTTAATGCGCCTTATAGGCCGATGTGCCTTATATATGACAAAAGTTCAAAAATGGACTCTTCATTGACAGTGCGTCTTATAATCCAGTGCGCCCTATAGTGCAGAAAATACGGTAAAGTGTCTGGGACATTTTCAGCTCTAATTTCAACAGTCATGAGACAGTCTTTTCTGTAGCTCTGTGGGACAGTTTTTAATTTGATGAGAAAATCTGTGACATTTTAGTTTTGTTAGTTTGAATTCACACACATTCAGGACAATACAACAACAAGGTCAGACTGTGCAAAAGATCCTAGGACTCCTCTCTGCGATTGTCAAATATGTATAAAATTTGTTAAAACTGCATTGGAATATATTTTCTTTTTGCTCCTAATAGTCTTTTGTAAGAACCTTGTGACTGAATAAGACTCCTATTGTTTAGTTTGAATATCTTTGCTCCTTTATTGTGTGAATGCTGAGTCAGCACTATTCTTTTCCTGTTTATAGTTTCTTCTGTATGATTTTTGGAATCAAACTACTTCTGGATCAATCTTTCAAATGTCAAAACATCCAGCTCAATCGGATATTGAGTGCTGACTTTTGGTATTTGAAACTTTTATGTTTCAAAATGTTTAACTTTATCTGCTTCTATAAGGATTGTTTTGTTTTTGTTTCTTTTTTTTTTTGTTAAAATTAAGATTGCTTCTATTACCTTAAAACATTTTTCCTTTTGAAATCTACTTCAGTATACATGCTTTATTTTTGTCTTCATGTCTCTTTTATCTACAATTTTGCTAAATTAGCTTTTAGCTATGGATTTGTTCATTTAAGTGTCTGTTTTTCTTTTTTTAACTAACAGTTCTGTTTTAGCTTTTTCTTCAAATTGCAGCATTCAAGCTGCATTTTTGCAGAAAATGCTAATTTAGAATTTTTTTCTCTCTGATGTTTAAAACTCAATTTAAAGCTATAGACAAAATATTTTCTGTTTTTCCATTTTCAGTTTCTGTCTTTGTTTTTAATCTTTCAGTCTGTGGTTGCGACAAACCAAATTTTTCAGCGGGAGACATTCTTGGCATTGCATTACTGGAAAGGACAGTTTGTCTTCATTCTTTTTGTAAGACTTTAGGTGATATTGCTGGATGTCGGGCTGGTGGGTACACCTCAGCCTTTAAACATTAACCAGCAGCAGTTTTTATACTGTCTGCAAGCCATCAGCTTAACTGTTTCTGTTAATTATCTGCTTGGTGTTTTCCTAACAACTAAGGGTTTTTTAAATAAAAGGCTTCATGAGCAGCTGCTCCTTCTGCTCTCTTATGTACTGCCACTCCCTGACCATCAGATGGGGGCTGGAATGTCTCTGGGAACTTGGAAGTGGACAGGAGGTATTGGACGAGTGAACCCCTCCTCTTGTGTAAGCTTTATTTAGGGTGTGGTCAGATTTGTGGGTCAAAGTGAAAGCTGAGAAATGTTGTGAGGAATTGGACGACTAAAAATGGAAACCTGCTTTGTAAACAATATGGCTAAATGTGATGCTCACCGTTTACTGTATTACTTATATTTTTATGTTATTTGTGTCACTATTTTCACTACAGGTGTATTACCTGAATGTGTGGCCATGTACAGCTGCTGGGTTGTTGTAACAGATCATTTCAGAGTGTGCTTTGGTAGATGTGGGTGTGCATGAACAGAGGACATTATTCTCAAAAAACAGGAATCAGGTGCCTCCATGATAAGCTTTCCATGGAGGAAGGAGATCTGTTTTGTTTCAGACACATTGATTTTTAAGCCTTTGATGATTTTAACTCAAACTCCTCAAGGCAGTTTTCTTTGATTCAGTCCTTTATTTAATATATGTGACTGTGTAGTGCTCAGTGAATGTTGTTTCATCTGGACAATAAATACTGTTGGACAACATGCTTCCACTACATTAAATGCAACCAAAAAAAACTTATTGAGGAAAAAATCAGAGGAAAAAAAGGACAAAATTTTGGGACTTTACAAGTGTAGAGATGCATTCTGCAAACACAATTCTCCCCACATGCAGTATTACAATGAGACCAACAAAAAGAGGCAGTGTCCTGAGTTATCCTGCATAAACTGGAGCTAAAAAAATAGGATGTCAAGCAAAAACAGTAAATGAAGTGCTTTATGCACAGACTTGGGACTTTTGAGAGGTAATTATGTCCTGCTTTTCTTAGGAAAATAATCATAAGCTGTTAGGTTTTCATGTTTTCAGCAGAGATTTTTCCCCATACTTCATAGAGTTGTCTGCCCAGCCAATCTGAGTGATCGGGGTAGAAGGGCCTTAGTCAGGGAGGTGACCAAGAACCCGATCGTCACTCATTGAGCTCCAGTGCTGGTCTTTAGATAGGAGAACCTTTCAAAAGGACAACCATTCCTGCAGCTCTCTAAAGTGTGGCCATCTCTAGGAAGAGTCCTGGTGGTTCTAAGCTTCTTCCTTTAACAGATGATGTGGACCACTGTGCTCATTGGGACCTTCAATGTTGCAGAGGTCTTTCTGTTCCCTTCCCCAGATCTGTGCCTTGATACAATCCTGTCTCGGAAGTCTACAGACCGTTCCTTGGATTTCATGGCTTGTTTTGTGCTCTGACATGTACTGTCAATTAGGAGGTGTGTGCCTTTCCAAATCATGTCCAATCTGCTGAATTTACCTTAGGTTGACTCCAGTCCAGTTGTAGAAACTTCTGAAGGATGATCAGTGAAAAGATGATGCAGCTAATGATGGCAACAACTGTGAATACTTATGTACATGTTACCTTTTTTGTTTTTGAAACTCAGTCAGGCAGACAGAGTGTTCCTCATCAACATTCACCTGTTAGACCATCGCTGAAATGATGTCAGCACATCCTTTTGTGGCTGAAATGCTGTGGAAATGGGTTTTTAGGGGTTAAGTAAAACAATGTATTCATTCATTTATTTTATTTTTTTTTTAAATGCAATTCCTCTGATCGCTCTTCATAACCTTCTGCCATCATAAAAACTGAGGCAGCAAACTTTGTGAAAATTGATCTTTGTGACATTCTAAAAACATTTGACAATGGGTGTACTTGTTAAAGGAAATGATCTCAGCACGGGTCTGCTGGGGTCAGCGTTGTTGATATTCTCAGCTTGTTTTTCCCCAAAAGAAAAGAAACTTCTTGCTGACAGACTTGCAAGATACAAGAAACCTCTATTCTTAAAAAAACCCTCCAAAATAATTTATAGAATGTTTTAAACACACATTCACATGCCTCTGCATAAAGAAAATAATTGCATGTATAGGTGTTTTGTCAAATATACATAAAATCTGTTTGCAGAATTGACTCATTGTTTTTAACTTTTTTAATGGAACAGGTAGTAAACCAGCTTAATGGCTCGATAGCGCCTGTGTTTTGTTTCATTAGTGGGATTGTTTTTTGGTGCCTGCAGTTGGAGAGTAAAAGCCCTTTAGACTCCAACTGCAGGCTTTTGCACCAGTTTACCTGAAATAAACACACTTTGAAACAATCAGATCTTTTTCTCTCTCAGGAGGGATGCAGAATAGAACAACTACAAGTAAACCCCTAAGCAAAAGGGCTTTTGTAAAAAAACAAAACAAAAAAAAAAGACTTTTTTGGGGGATTTTGCCTTGTTTTCCTTCAGCTCGGTAAGAGGGAGGGTGGGGGTTCCTATGTGAACAAAGGATGTGGTAACTGCAGGATGTTACCCCAGAAAGGAAGTTTGAACAAAAGGTGAAAAAAAACCAAAACAATTTACTGAACAAAAGAGAAAAACATCACGAGTTAAGTTTTCTCTTGACTTCAACATGAAGATTGTAGTTTGAATTTTCAACGGATTATACCTTGTGTTGCATTTTAATTGGAGGATGGATGATTTGTTGTGGAACAGTGAACTTGATTCCATCCAACTTCTCCTCTTTATTTCTCTGCTTTAACAGGTTTTTGCCATCTTTGCTTTTGCCACCACTGGAGGGTATTCTGGAGCAACTCACATCAACGTCACCTGTCCGTCTAAGGACCCAACAGATGTCCCAGCTGTGTTTCGTTACCCGTTCAGGTACTGTAGAGGGTTACTTTATCCTGGTAATGATTGTTCGTACAATGACCAGCACATTGTGGTGTCATATAATGTCACTATTCACTCAGTTTAGGGGCTGACATTACAGGCAGAACTAATCACAGTGCTCAGTAGAGACGGGAACAGAATGAGTCGTAATGCGCACAGGCAGCAGTGCAAGAAAGTGTATGTATAGATTTTTGCATTATATGAGATGAGCAAAAACACATGTCCATAATAACACCATCTAACAATCCGACTAACTAAAATGTTCTAAAGTTTTCTAAGAAGTATGTCTTCAGAAATAATTCCAATTATTTCCTTTGAAATTGCCCTTTCTTTTTCTTTGCTGGCGGCAGAAGTGTTGGGAAACTCCTTCAAAGAATGTATGACATCATTGTGATGCTTGGGGGGTTCCCCTTTTGAAATATGGATTTCCAATTCCCAACATCATTGTACACCAATAAAAACTGAGTTTTTAAAACAGTGCTCTTGTTAACAAAAGTCATTTGTTGTGATAAATCACCAAATTTCAACAAACTATATATCATTTTGAAGCTTTTGAGATGGAGAATTTGAAAGTAATAACTCAAAATGAAAAAAACAAAACTATTTCTGACAAATTTTCTCAGAATGGGTCATACAGTATTATATCCTTTTTATATTGTATACAATGAATTTGTTCTAAAAGGCTGAACACAGGTTATTCATGTGCAGAATTTATGATTCATTTTTATGGCTGAAGCCAGACGTCTGACTAAGAGAGAGATATTCAGGCCCAGTTCGGATGGGAACAACGTTTTGTGGCTATGCAAAATTTTTTAAAATTTTAGCCTTGCATCCACATGGAAACTGCATTTTAGGTGCCCCTAAACTGTATTTTTTTTAAAAACTGGGTTCCATAATAAGAAAATCCTTAAACACCAATCTTGTGTTCTCATGTGCACAGCCTAAAATACTGACAAAGTCCCACTTTCTGCTTAACTTACAAGCTCTGCAGCAGGCATTCAGAAATAATCACATTTGACACCAATCTTTAAACTTAAAGCAGAATTGACAAAGATAAAATCTGACAGCCATCCCAACTGCACACACGTGTTCCCAAGAGCCAATGAAAACCAAAGAGTGGGGCACAGGACATGGTCTGTGCAGCATGTCGTCCATGTTTTTTTACCCTCTCCTGAGTTTGGTGTGTTCAGTGAGTTTTAGTTGGTTTTAACATGTTTGATCATGTAGTTTGTGATCCCTTATCAGGTGCAGTTATTATGTGTATGATCCCAAGTCTTTCATTTCTCACACAAAAATCTCCTGAAACCAGTCTGTTAGTGTGTACTGATAGTTGTGTGTGCACAGTTTTACACACTTTTAGTTTAACACCATGAGGAGTGTGTAATAGCTTGAATGAAGAGTAAAACGACGTGAGGAAACTAGAGGACCAGAAGTTTGAGTGGTGGTGAGCATCTGTGTTTTACAGTATTTTTGACCCCATATTTCTTTGAATTGTTAACCCAGCAAGCTAAACACAGTCAAAGCCGTGACTGTTTTGTCATCATAATATTTTGAAAGTGAAACTGTAGCTCGGATGGAGCCAACCGAAACTCCACTGACACATACTGGCTCATGCTAGCAGCGTGGAGAAAAACTGAAAAGTCAGATTAAAAGACTAAGTTCATTAAAATTATGTTGACTAGTTTACATAATTCATGCTTGCGATTTTCACAACTATTAGCGGCCACCTATACTGACTGATCAACATCTAGAAAAGTGAGATTTTCAGCTGCTTTTGTTCACCATGGTTTTTTTTCACTGTGCACTTGGCTCGCTAGAGGAGGTGGGAGCCAATATTCACAATTATAGGTAGCCTACTTGTTGGGAGAATTTTTATGGTTATTTTATTTTTTTTAGCAAGGAAATGATGTGCATTTCCTACAATACAGTTTTGCAAGCCATGCACATACAAATAGGCCATTATTTTAACTCTGGCTCCACAAAACACAACCGCACGACTTGCTGGCCAAACCCTTGTGATCCCTGGGCAGATTTTAATGAAACTCTAAAAGTTAATATTGGATGTACATCTACAACTGATTAACTTTTGAATGAAGTTCAATTCAAGATAGCTGCCAGAGCTAATTAGTCATAGAAAACACAAAAATGGTTCTGAGTCACATTGCAGATTTTGAGCTAAAATGTCATGTCGTAGCTGAGAGTCATTCCAACACATCCTCTGAGCACTAATACTGTAGATGTTACATTGTGGGACATCCCACATGGTGTTATTTTCAAGGTTTGACCCAAACAGCTAATATTCTGACATTTCTCCTCATAAATGATCTTAGTTTAAAACTCTGGTATGAAAGTCTGAGGGTGATATGCATTCCTTCAGTGAAAACTAGGCCTTTAAGTAAAAATGTTTTTAAAAGCCTCTACCCCATACCATCTGGTTCTTTTGCGTATTTTTTGAGATTGTTTCTTCTTGTCGGTGAAATCATGCAGTTGTAGGAAAGTGCATTTGCATTCACATGGAAAAATGGGCACCCATTTTCAAGCAGTATAGTTATCAAAACATGTACAAAACATCTAATAAATTTCTTGTAATAAAGTTTATCTATTTATTGACAAACTAAAGGTTTTAACTTTTGTTTATTTTTTATTATAAAATCACTTAAAGTCTCACATTAACTGTTTTTTCTCCTGTTGCATTCCTCGGATAGATGAGTGACCGAGGTGAGAAGTGTTACCTTCTGTAATCCCACAGTATTACATCAAATGTCATCAGAGCAGCTTGTAAAAGGTTTACTCTCATTTGTTCACCACCAGGTTGTCAGCACAACCTTATCAACTCCCCACTTGTGTCGAAGGTCAGACCAACTCCACCTACCTGCAGGGTGACTTCTCCTCCTCAGCTGAGTTCTTTGTCTGCGTCGGTGTATTTGGGTTTCTTTATTGCACCGCCACACTGATTCTCTACCTGGGGTACCAGAGCGTCTACCGTCAGACCAGCCGCGGTCCCATCATAGTAAGTACACTTTCTCTGCATTTACAAACCCTTATCACAGCCCACTATGCTGAGGTTTTCTCACATTGTTTTTTTTCTGACTCGATCCCCAAGACAGACTGTACAATTTATTATTATTTTTTTAATTTTGCCATTGCCTGTTTAGAGTAAACTCTCTGTTCGTAAAATATCTCAAGACCACTGGACTGATTTGAATGAAACTTTCAGAAACTAATCAATGGATGTACATCTACAACTTTTTAACTTTTGGAGTCAACCTAATTTGAGATGGCCGGCACAGCTAATCAGCCTCAGCCAACACAAATACGGCTATATGGCTATAGCTTAGTGAGTTTTACAGATATTGTGCTAACAATTCACCTGAGATCATGTGAGATCTCACAATATCCGCATTAACACATCTCACAAAATGTAACTGTTGTGGCCATTGTGATTTAAAACTCTGGGATAAAAGGTGATGGGTGATATGTAGTAAGGATTGCTTTTATTACTTTGTTTTTAAGTTGACATCTTGCTGGCTAAAAGACTGCTAGCTTATTTATGTTGGAGAATAGAAAAGAAAATTAAAGGCTTTTTACAGTAACTTGAATGCATCATAATGTGATGTTGTCGTTATGCCTAAAGAGGCTTTAAAACTGAAAGTGGCAAAGTCTGTGCTGCGTTCTGAAAGGGTTCTGCACTCTGAGCAAAACACAAGCTCAGTGCAGAAATGTGCTTGCTAAGGTCAAAGTGGAATTTGTACTTTGACTGCAATAAATATCCTGCATTTTAAGACTTAATACGTTGCCATGTTCTGCACTGAATGATATCAAATGTTTTCACAACAAGATGGTTTGTTTTATTTTTCTTCAAGAGAAACCAAAGTCCTGCCATACATTTTACAACTTCTTTTAAAGATGTAATGTTCTATTATGTTATTTTCTGACTTCTGTTTAATGTTATTGTGAGACAAGTGTTTATGACTCAGTGACTTTTGAAACTGTTACCCAGCAGCCACTAAATGGCTTTGACTGCTCATTTTACAGTTCAACAGCTGGAATAAGTCTTAAATCAACATCCTTGGTTTTATACAGCACCTGAAAGAGGAATTTGAATGTGTTTGGCAGTAGTATGACATTAGTATGTACATGAACATGCTGAGTTTCACCTTTTCCTTTTCCCAGGACCTGCTGCTGACTGCTGCCTTTGCCTTCCTGTGGCTCGTGTCCTCCTCAGCCTGGGGCAAAGGGCTGACTGATGTTAAATGGGCCACTAACCCCGACAATATAGTGGAGTCGTGCTCATACTGTAAACCAGGAGAGTTTCCCTCCATGGGCCGCCTAAATGCCTCTGTGGTGAGTTTGGTTGAGGGGAGCGAAGATGTGCCCTCATTAACTTTTTCACTTCTTCAAAAATAAACTCCAGATTCTCCTTGTAATTCTCAGTTATCAAATTAGGCTTGTTAGAGATATTTCAGTGAAATTTATTTTTATTCATTTCTTTTCATGTTTTAGGAGAATGTTAGTTCTACATTAGTTTAATCATCAGTTGTTCAATCCTGCACTTTAGCAGATTTTTTTATTCTCTTCCTTCTAATCAACTCAAATTTAATTTATTTTTGTGCAATTTTCATGAACACAACTACAACCTGAAGTACTTTAAAGACAAACACAAGATTTAACTCTTCAGAGTCAACGGACACGCCGGCGCGTCCAGGTCACATGACCGATTTAAAACGCTCTAGCAGGAAAGATCCGCCCTCTCAGACACTTCGTTTTAATCTGTGTCGAAAGTCCAGACTTCAAGCTTTACACTAGTTTTTAAATCATCTCGATAGGCCAAGGAAAACCAGAGTTATGAGAAATTATTCCCGACACATATATTTAAAAAAAAAAATCATTGTCATATTTTCAGCGCGTTAGAGCGAGAAGCGCCAAAACCGAGAGAAAACTCCCCCGTCCTCTGTCCGATCTCACCCCCAACCCAGCTGAATGAAAAAACAGCCCCTCCTCTCCAATCTGACGGAGGCTCAAAGTTATCTGTCAAGCGACCAAAAATCTACAGTAAAAAGAGGAAAGAGGCGCAAAAATTAAAGTTCGGAGGCGGCAAAAAACAAAACAAAAAAAAACTGCGTGTGCGGGAGTGAGTTATAAGTTTTGTGATATATACCATGTTTGGATTTTATAGTTAGGGTGTAGTGTGGTGTGTTTAGTGTTAAATTTATTCAGTTTTATTGTGTTTGAGCCAAAAAAAACGAGGCGATTTTTGAACGTGGAGCTCCAGCTTCTGTTGGAGGTTCAGACCCACCAATGATGATAGAAGCTCAGAGGCAGCGATGGAGATAAAAATATTATTAATAATAATAAAAAGAGTCTTGAACAGACAGTGAGGACTTTGTTGATGAACTAGGTTATCCATTATTTTTTAGAGAAGGATTACTGGAAACAGAATCACATTTTGTCTGTCTCCCTTCAAGCCAAAATGATAACAAGAGACAGATTCAGATCCATATTTTGGAAGCATATTTTGAGCATGCATCAGGATATATGTTATAACATTTACCTGAATGATCCTGCATGAACAGGACATAGAAAATGACCAAAACTAAGAATGTGATGTGCCCCTCTGCCTTGTTTTGGACAGAAACTGTTTATATGAGTGGTACAAAGGATTTATGGAT
>NC_051433.1:29687577-29722727 GCF_001649575.2 Kryptolebias marmoratus | reverse complement strand
ATGTTTTTTGTGTGATTGTAGGTCTGTTGTGTTAATACAGTAGGTCAAAAGTAAAATATTACTTGAAATTCACACTTGGGAGGTTGTGCTGAAAAAAATGACTCCAAACATGGCAGGTTAAACCACTTTTAGGGTGAAATATAAAGCAAATTTAAAATAGTCCAAAAAACGTCCAGTTTTACCCTAGACCCCAGAGGGTTAAAACAAAACAAATATAAAAAATATATTTATATTTAAATAACAACAGTAACATTTATAAAAACAATCTGTCAATGGCAATAAAATGTTAAGAACAATAAATACCCTAGGCAAAGCGTGCCTAATACAGCCATGTCTTATCTACCATACTAAAACCCACACACACGTGCCCATAAATAAACCACGCTACGGTTGCAGAATAAGTCATAGTTCTTGTCTACATTATTCCAGGTATAATTTAAGTAAAACGTAGGACCCACAACACTGTGGTAAAACCACTGCAGGGAAATAAGCCAAATTATAAACTGTTTAATCACTGATGGTCTTTTGAAAACAAAATCTATCCTTCTGTTCCTCTGAGTGAATTTCGTTGCCCACCACTAAAATTGAAAGGGTGATGATGTCAGTAATCATTGGGTGTACAACTGATTAACATTTGGAGTCAGTCCAATTCAAGATGGCCACCACAACTAGCTGATCTCAGAGGTCATAAAATTGGCTACAAGTCGATCAGTTTTACAGATATTGAGCTAAAATGTGGCATGGTAGTAGCCGTGGTGATTTGCAGATCTTGCAATATTGCATGAAATTATATATGATGTCATTTACTAGGTTTGACCAAAACAACTGTCCTGTCCTTTCTCATCCTGAGACAAGGGCATCAAACTCCAGGCCTCGAAGGCCGCCATCCAGGAAGGTTTAGGTTTTTCTGCTCCAACACACCTGATTCAAATGGTTTAATTACCTCCTCACCAAATCATGGAGTTCTGCAGAAGCATGTCTTCAAATAGTTCATTTAAAGCAGGAACACATCTAAAACATACAGGAGATTGGCCCCTGAGAACCAGAGTTTGACACCTGTGTCCTAAGATGATCTTAGTTTAAGAAGTTGGCATAAAAGGCAGGGGGCAATTTTTATTCCTTCAAGGAATGCTAGTCATTAAACTTTTATTGTATTCAATTGTTTTCCTGTTTCTCTTTTATTATCTATCGTTACTTAAAATATTCCATACGTTTTTCGGCATCTAACTCGTCCCGCAATTTTAGCTGTAGCTTTAGTTTTATGTCATAAGGAGAGCTTCTGTGCAGGTGTCAAAATTAGGCATGGGCTGGTTTCCGGTTTCAAGATAGGCTGTGGTGTTAAAAGGTCACAGTTTCAAAACTTAACATTTTTCTGTCATACTTAAAATGTTTTTATGGGAGATGCCAGAGAGTGCAGGGATTTTTTTTTGTTTTCACAAGCACTGAGCTTTGCTCCTCTCGTATTTCATCTGTTGCTGAAATCTGTGTCAGCCACTTGTCATCCCCTTAAAAAAACCTTAAATGGTCAGTTCTAATTTTTGTCGTGAAAAATACAGACTGTCATGGCTTGTCTATTAGAGAAGTCAACCACTCTTTTTTTAGGACAACTCTGTTTTGAAACAAACATTTGCAACAAGTTAGGATGGTTAATTTGTCTGTTGGTGAAATAAACAAGCTGCTGCAGGCTCACTAGTACTCAACTATTTAACTAGCTAGCTTCACTTTGTTGTTGTGCTCTTTCCCAGATCAGACTTCTATTAACCATGGTAGAGAGGCTTTTGAGTAACATTTTAACTCTTGCTTGACTCATAGCTGGTTAACTAGCTTCCTGTTAATGTATTTCTTCCAAAAGCAGCAAACACAGTTTACAGTACATCTCTGTGGCAACTTTTATTATAATTAAGTGTGCACATGTGGCTGCCTTCACACAGTCTGTCAGCAAGAAGATGTAGACTTTACCCACAAATCAGCAGCCTTTGAGCCACTCAGGGTCTAGGAGCCTCACACCACACTCCTTTTCCCTGGGCTGGTAACATCAGGCTCCTAAGCTTCTTTTCTGGGTTTGAAATATCACTTATTTTTTAAAGCAGCATGCTGGCTTTCTGGTGTTTCATTTGATAATATTTTTTTGTATTTAATCTTAATGTGTGTGACTGAATTAAGATTTTAGTCTTCATCATCAAAACATTAATAGCTGATAACAAAACCCCAATTCTGAAACAGTAAGGACATTGTGTATAATCTCAATTAAAAAAATAAAATGATTTGGAAATGTCATTAACCCATATTTTATTCACAATGGAACAGGAAAAAAAATTCAACTTAAATAAATAAGAAACAGCTGGAGGAGCATTTTGCAACTAATTAGGTTAACTGGCAGCAGGTCAGTAAGAGGACTGGGTATAAAACGAGGGTTTTAGAGGCTGAATCTCTCTAAAGTAAAGATGGGCAGAGGTTCACTAGGCTGCAACAAACTGTATGTAAAAATAGTGGAACAGTTTCAGAATAATGTTCAACAGAACATTGGGAAGACTTTGAACATCCCATCATCTGCAGTTTATATCATCAAAATAATTAAAACATATGTAAAAATCTCTGAGCTGAAAGAACAAGACTGAAACTCTATATTAGATCTTTGAGCCATCAGGAGGCACTGCATTAAAACAGCTTTAAAAGAATTTTGAACAAGATCTTTTTGGATTTCCATTACCTTTATGATTGACAATCTGCACCAACACTCTTGGGGGGCTGGGGGAGTGGATTGTTTTGAAATATATGACTTAATAAATCTTGGTTCATTGGCTGTCACTTCCTAACATGTTTTTGTATTTTTTCTGTAGATTTTTGGTTTTTTGAACTTGATCCTGTGGGCAGGTAACTGTTGGTTCATCTTCAAGGAGACTACGTTCCACAAAGACCCCAACCAACCAGCCACCTCGCAGGAAGGAGGAGCTCCCGGGCCTTAACCAGATATCCCTGAAGGGCCGTATAAATTGCCATTTTTCCCACACAGAAACACGTGCCTCACAATGATCCCTTTTGTTAACCTGGTAAAATGAAAGCAACGAAACAATACCCCATTTTGCTCCAAACTTCTAGCTTAAAGCAGTCCCTAAAATTTGTGCAGCACGTCTTTGTGGCCCACAAGTCTTTAAAACATCAAGTGCAAATACAAACTTACATGCTTTCACACTTAATACAACTTGAACCTTGGATTTTTATAGCTTTGAGTTAAGGATTAAACTAAGTGCTTTTCAGTACAGCAGACCTGGAGTGCATTTGTCCTCCTTTTTTAATGACTACCCTTTAAGGCACCTGGTGATCAAATAACGAATCTCTGCGGCAAACGATCACATGACCAAGTATATCTACTGGAAATGTAAAGAGGCAGGCGTTTAGGGAGGAGAAAATGTAAACTTAACAGCAATACTCTTCTCCAATGATCCCAGCTTGTCTCTTCAGTGGGTGAGTCAGATGGGGAAGGTCCAATCTACTGAAACACAAATACTTTTTATTTTGTTTTCGACATACTTGGATTGTCTGTTTATCCACACTACATTTCAGGTTTTTTTTTCTTTTGCAGTTCAACATGAAAGGCAGATTTTTTTTATTTATAATTTGTCATTTTGAACAATGTTGCCTGGTTTATTTTTTCAGTCTTGTGAGAATAAGGCAGGCTCTTTAACAGCTGTTGTATGAGCTGACACATCAGGCCAAACTGTCTTTTTTCTGTCTAATGAAAACGTTGCGTTCAGATGCTTTAGTAAACACTAAGACTTAATATCTGTCAGAACCATTTCTTGCTAAATGGGACTTGCAGTGAAATTATTTATATCCAGTTCATGTGTATTTTTATCAACACTAAATGGTCTGTTGCATGTTTTAAGTGTGGTGCTGTTTTTTTCTGTATTCCCAATGAAAACACTTTTGAGTGCAGCTTCTGTCTTTTTTATTTTTTACTGTGGATAAACATCTTCTGAATTAGTTGTACCACTGAGTACATTTGGCTTAATTATGATAACTTGTAAGAGTCAAAACATGGTTGGTGAACGTATTTCTTTACTTTGTGCCGCCTGCTACTACCCTTAATACACAACGTGCCATTTATTTTAAGTTTTTGTATTAAATCTCTACAGTTCTGAGACACTGTTTACTTATTGTATTGATTATTTGCAAAGCACTAAGATGAATCTGTGTCTACTTGAGACACTAGTAGGGTAATATATTGTTTTGAAAATATCAGATTGAAATTTGAATCCTATAATCAGTTTTAAAGATACTTCAAAGTTTATTTAGAGCACAGTCATATGTGAGTTGATAATGTGTTTTATTATTGACAATTGAACTTTGTCTTGTGTGCCTTGTTTGTGCAAAGCAAAGCAATTGTTTAACTGTGTTGATAACTATAAAACACAAGAACTACACAACTTCCAGATTGTCTTTTATTTTTGCTACATGAATATATATAATATTATAATTTTGACTGACAGCCAATGCTAATAGCTAAAAGCCTGTACTGTGAGATGACATGTGAAGTTGTTTTGGGGAAGGAAAAAAAACACTTATTTTTATTTAGTCATAAGATAACTAAAGTCCCCCCTCTTCCATTTCTAATGTATTACTCTTCGGGATATTATAAATTGGATCTGGTTTTCACCAAGTTTTAGAGTTCAAATTGAAGACAACAGTAGATTCCACCATGTTGTCATTTATGAAACAAAAATGAAGCCAAACTGTTAGGGCTGTGTGTGAAAAACTAAATCCAGCAGCTTGTAGAACCTTTTTAGCAGCAGTGGTTTTCTGTAGGCCTTTATCAGTCTCACATGGTTGTGGATGAATTTTGGCCCACTGGTGTTGCTTGGAGGGGTAATGGCAACCCCTATAACTTTATTGCTCCCTTTCAGCCAGACAGTCTTATCCTCCTGAGTCCTTTGGTGTAGGTTTTTAATTTTCTCTAGCTATTTGGGAATAGTAGAACCTAACGAACATAACAATGTTTTAAACAATTAGTAATTTTTTTAAATAAATATATATTTTTAATTATTCTTAAAAGCAAATCTTCCTGAATAAGAGCAGCAGGTCAATGTTGAACCAATTTAAGTATTTTGATGCTGAAAGCCAATGTCCATATTTCAGAATGCTGGGTCTCATAAGGTTATATGGTTTTTCTTTCCTTTTTTTTAAAAATAAATATGAAGTTAGAAGAGGACATTTAGTGAGTCATGACTGTGCTGTTCTCAATTAGTAATTTCAGCTGTAAAATAAAAAAATGAGACCCATATCAGAATTCACGTTGTATTTTTCAAATGGCCGATATAAAACATCAGCATAATAACACAAATTGCGTTAAGGCTTTTTATTTGCCACACTAGTCAGACTTTCTAGAGATGCCCCTGATGTTGCTTCAGCTCATTAAGGTTCTGAACTTTGACTGGACCACTGCAGCATCTTGATTCTTTTCTTTTTGAGCCATTCTGTTGTAGATTAGCTGCTGTGTTTGGGATCATACTTCTGTTGAATCCTAACAGTTTGGTCCAAGCTTCAGCTGTCAGACAGATGGTCTCTCATTTGACTCTTGTATCCTTTGGTCTACAGAGGAGTTCTGGGTTGACTCAAAAGGTCCTATAGCTGCAAAACAAGCCCAAATCATTAGCCTTTCACCACCGTGCTGACAGTTGGTATGAGAAGTTTGTGCTAATATGCCATTTGTTTTTCCCCAAACATGCTGCTGTGAATTATGGGCAAAATCCCAATTTAAGTCCTGTGTCCAAAGGACTTTATTCCAGAAGTCTTGTGGTTCATGCAGATAAAACTTTACCAAACTAAGTACTGCTGCCATGTTACTTTTAATTGAGTTTAAACATTTAACCTGCTGAGGCCTGAAGAGTCTCAGATGGAGATCTTGTTTTTTTTCCTCTGGTCAGTCTGACCTCCGGGTGAATTTGTTGGGACATCCATTCCTCATATGATTGGCAGCTGTCTCAAATATACACCATACTCCGAGCACTAACCAAGTGATCAATAAATACACAAGAAACACTGTATGAGAAAATACTGTTAAAACTAGAGAAATTTGCATTTCACTGAATGCTGTGTGATCAAAACAAAGCTGAAAAGCTAAAACTAAACTGTT
This sequence comes from Kryptolebias marmoratus, assembly GCF_001649575.2. NCBI lineage: Eukaryota > Metazoa > Chordata > Actinopteri > Cyprinodontiformes > Rivulidae > Kryptolebias > Kryptolebias marmoratus. The sequence continues at coordinate 29,716,594 of NC_051433.1, read as the reverse complement.
AAAGTTAAAACTAACAGAACAAAAGCTAAACTTAACAACAGCTAAAACCAATTTTAGCAATAAGGTAAAATTTGGTAAAACTTAACTTAAAATCTACAAGTAGCACAACAATAGCCGAAAAGCTGAGACTGGCAAAACAGCTAATGGCTAAAATTAGCAAAACACTACAGCTAAAAGCTAAAAATAAAGCAAGTATACTAAAGTAAATTTTGAAGAACACAGTTTTTCTATAATTTGAAGTATTATCTATTTTAATGAGGAAAAAATGTAAATAAAAGTAAATATTTCAAAAAGTATAAAAGTCATAGCTGTAATACCCTGAACAAGCTAAATGTGTTGATAAATGAATGGTTAAAAATAACTGAAGGTTTGCTGAAGTATGTAATCCAAAAATTGTACAGAAAAGCTATAAACAGAAAAACTTTAGTGTGAATGTGACTCGGTGTTCACACCATTAAAGTAACACAAAAGAAAAATGTTTATTTTCTTATGCAATGAGGAGAAAATTGGTAAATCTCCAGTTGTTCTTAGAGAAAAAAGCCATTTATGTCTAACAGTATCAGATTATTAAAGAAGACTTCGTACAATCCCATCCTAGTGATAAACTGGTTTGTGTTTGAATTCTGCTTTGAACAGCTGTGTCGGCTTTATGTCTTACAGGGATTAGGACGGAAGAGCGTTCACGTGTGAGAACTGGTGACTTCTGATCACCACTTAAGAACATCCACTTCCAGTTCATGGCGTACTTTTCAAGTTCACAACAGTGTGAGCCAGGGGATGAAGGCTAAACAGGACAGTTCAACCCTCGGACCAGCTGGGAATCCTCTAAGAGTCCCTGACTATGAAACTACAATATGCTTCTGTGTAGGAAGCTTAAACAGAGTAGAATGTAAGAGCATTCAGAGTGAGTAGATGTCCTTTATTCTGTTTGCCTTATTCTGCTTTATTTTAGCAATAAGGTGCCTCACTCAATTTTCAGTCAACTTCCTAATGCAACTTCTGGCCCAGTATAATAGGGTTTGCTTAATGTTCCTATTGTTCCAGCTCTCTACCTTTCAGAACACAATAAATGGCTGGGATTCTATAGATTAAAAAAAATGACTCAAAATGTTTATATTAACTACTCTCACTTTAATGTTTCACAACATCTTTAAAAAGAAATGAATTTGCTGTTGCTCAGTTGTTCATCAAATGTGTACATTTATGTTGTTCCTTTATTGACTTGACACCAAACACTGTCGAGAAATACTAATAACTAGAACAATTGCATTTTCTGAATGCTGAATGACTGTACTGACGCTAAAACTGAGCTGTTAACGCTACAACCCTAATTCCTGTGAAGTTGGGACGTTGTGTAAAACATAAATAAAAACAGTATAAGATGATTTGCAAATTCTTTTTAACCTATATTCAATTGATACACTACAAAGACAAGCTATTTAATGTTCAAACGGAGAAACATTATTGTTTATTGTTGAATTTGATGCCTGCAACACGTTCCAAAAAAGCTGGGACGGGGCAGCAAAACACCGGGAAAGTTGAGGAATGCTCAAAAACCACCTGTTTGGAGCATTCTATAGGGAACAGGTGAGTGTCATGATTGGGTATGAAGGGAGCATCCCCAAAATGGCTCAGTCATTCACAAGCAAGGATGGATTCACCACTTTGTGAACAACTGTGTGAGCAAGTAGTCCAGCACTTTAAGAACGTTTCTCAACATACAATTGCAAGGAATTTAGGGATTTCATCTTCTACAGTCCATAATATCATCAAAAGATTTAAAGAATCTGGACAAATCTCTGCAAGTAAGCAACAAGACTGAAAACCAACATTGAATACTCGTGACCTTTGACCCCTCAGGCGGTAATGCATTAAAAACCGACATCATTCTGTAACAGATATTACCACATGGACTCAGAAACACTTCAGAAAACTATCGTCAGTAAACACACTTCATCTCTACATCTACAAGTGCAAGTTTAAACTCTACCATGTAAAGAGAAAGCCATATATCAACAACACCCAGAAACGCTGCCGGCTTCTCTGCGCCGGAGCTCATCTGAGATGGTGAAAAAAGAAAAAGCAAAGTGGAAAAGTGTCCTGTGGTCTGAGGAGTCCACACTTCAAACTGTTTTGGGAAACCATGGTCATTGTGTCCTCCGGAACAAAAAGGAAAAGGACTGTCTGGATTGTTATCAGCACAAACTTTAAAAGCCAGCATCTCTGATGGTATGGGGGTGTGTTAGTTCCTATGGCATGGGTAACATGCACATCTGAGAAGGCACCATTAATGCTGAAAGGCACATACAGGTTTTAGAGCAACATTTGCTGCCATCCAAGAGACATCTTTTTCAGGGACGTTCCTGCTTATTTCAGCAAGACGATACCAAGTCACAGTCTGAATATGTTACAACAGTATGGCTTCATAGTAAAAGAGTGCGGGTACTAGACTGGCCTGCCTGCAGTCCAGACCTGACTCCCATTGAAAATATGTGACGCATTATGAAGCTCAAAATACAACAATGGAGTCCTCAGACTGTTGAGCTGCTGAAGTTGTACATCAAGCAAGAATGGGAAATAATTCCACCTACAAAGCTTCAATAATTAGTGACCTCAGTTCCCAAACGCTTACAGAGTGTTATTAAAAGGAAAGGTGATGTAACACAGTGGTAGATATGACTCTGTCCCAGCTTTTTTGAAACATGTTGCAGGCATCAAATTCAAAATGAGTGAATATACGTAAAAAAAAAAACCCCAATGAGCTTTATCGGTTTGAACATTAAATATCTTATCTTTGTAGTGTATTCAGTTGAATAAAGGTTGAAAAGGATTTGCAAATCATTGTATTCCGTTTTTATTTATGTTTTACACAATGTCCCAACTTCATTGGAATTGGGGTTGTAAAAAGCAAAACACTAACTGAAAGCTAAAAGTAGCAAAAGACAATAATACAGCAACAGATTTCAAACAAAATGTTTATTTATTGGGGGAACATATCTGTAAATACGAGTTAGAAAAACTGGACAGAACGTTTTGATATATGAATGCCTAAAAAGGACAAAGTATGCAAAGGTAGTTGAATTGTAAAAAAAAAAACGCACAGAGAAGTAAAGAAAAACAGGAAAACTATGGAGTAAATGCTGCATCACGCAATAAATTAAGATTCTGTTCTTAGGTCTACGCTTGGGGGGACAAACATTTCTGAACGCGCACGCAGGAAGTTCCTGTCCTGTCGAGAACGCGAAATATGACGTAAGCTGCTTGCCGCGCAGTGATGATGGCGCTGCGTGGACGCGCAGTTAAAGTAATGGCTGCTCTGGATCGGCGGATACCTAGCCTCGGTGATTTCGTGGGTCAAAGCTGGACTGCCTGGGCCGACTGGGCCGGGGTGATTTCGGCGGATGGTAAGAAAGCTTCCTGACACAAACACTAGCTGTTATGAAGCCATTTACCCAAACCACCGCGGTTATTTTTCGTGGAAACGGAGGGCAGAACTAACCATGTTACCCAAACAAAGACCCTGCCGGGTCCTAGTGCTGGATGGGTAACATGTTGCTCTCTCGCAGGTCCCGCCGCAAACGCTGTGTTTAAGAAAAATATTTCACAGATATTAAGACATGACCGCTATAACGACCGAGTCAGTGCCATAGCCATGTAAGCGGCTGCCGGGGCTTCAGGGTGCCGGGTAGTTTTAGTAAAACCTGCCGGGCAGAGGTGGCATCAGAGCGGAAGGAAGCTAGTGAGGATGGCTTGGCAAGCAACTTCTTACCGGGGGAAGCTATGCAGGCACGGCACGGCAGGCAGCCGCTGAGACGGCTGGTTAGCGTTAGCATGCTAATGCTAAAGGAAGGAGGATCAGAGCAGACACCGGTGACGGAGGAGGAGTCTGATGCTGTTGCCACCATGTAAATGCTGGCCCAGCCTTTCATATTAGCAAACGTTCATTTATGATCTTCTCATTCATATGTTGATGTTTCCAGCGTCCCCGTCCCCGTTTTATTGATTTAAAGATCTCTGGTTCTGATAGAAACCCCATGTGTGACTGTTTCCTAAAAAGTCCACTTGCCTTCCTGCTTAAGGCAAGTCCTTCCTGAACTCACTCACATCCCTTTATCCCTACTAAAGTCCTGTTCACAGTGCAGCCTACAGATCGTAGTTTGAAACATCTGATTAGAACCACTTCATAGTTAGCAATCCAGGAGCCAACTTGTACAAGCCAGCCCAAAGCCTGGGGATCTGCTGAAATCCAAATGTGAAGGGAAGAACGTACAGGTGTGGATAGTATCCTTCCATGATAATCAAAAAACACAACTATTGGGACTGGCCCTAACACCAAAAAGGCCCAGTTTTGTCTCATCACTCCCAGAAACCTTGGGGCTTGTTTTGGTGAATTCTTGTCTGGCTTTTTTGTGTTTTTCTGTCAGTAGTGAGGCCTCCTGGGTCTTCTTCCATGGTGCACATTATGATTTGAAATGTGATGGATGGTGTGATCAGAAAGTGACGTACTTTGACCTTGGAGTTCAGCTTGAATGGTTTTAGATGAATTCCTCTGCTCTTTTTCTACCATCTGCACTGGCCATCTAATCAACCTGGGGTCACATTTCCTCTTACACCCATGTCCTGGAGGCTGGCTACAGTCCTATGAACCTTTGACTTTTTAATAATAATAGTAGCACAGCTACCAATATTATTAAGCATGAAGCTGCTTGGAGATGGTTTCAGAGGATCCACATATCCCTTAAGTGGATATTTATAATTGTTAGTCTGAGCTCCTCAGACGGCTCTCACCTTTGCTTTCTCTGCTCCATGTTCACGGTGGTGCAAACAGCAATACTAAACTACCCAGAGGATGTTTGTTCCCTTTTAAACAGGCTGAATAGCTGATGGAAAGCTTGAAAGCTCCTGTGGTACTATTTAAGGTCAAACTCTTAGTTTGAAACATGACTATCATGAAAAGAATAAGGGCACCAACGGTTTGTTTTAAAGGAACATACAAACCTGTTCATACTATTTACCATATCTATGTAAAATAAAGAACAATTTTTTCCACATTTTTATTTTTTTCTTTATAACATTATGAAGACAGGCAGATTTACATTAGACAACTGCTTTTACCTGAATCACTTCACAAGAAATGAAATGTTGTTTCATTGAGCTGTAAGGGAAATAAACACATATATCTATATATATTTATATTTGGAATTGTTTAGTACTAGTTTTAGAAAACTGTAGGCCTCACAAACACATTTGTTATGTGACATTTCAGGGCCTGATGTGGATGACTGCAGCAAGAATGGCAAAAGGGCTGCAGAGGCTATGTCACTTTGTAAAGAGGGTAAGTTGCTTGCTTCTACAACACACAAGTCCTGTGTATGGATGAGATATGTAACGTTAATTTTATCATTAACCAGTTAAAGCAGCTGTCTGCAAATGGTGGTTCTTCAGACCCTCAGCAGTGGCTTTGTGTACCTTTGACTGAAACTAACAAAAACCTCTGTAATATTTATATCTAAATAGACAACAGGAAATGGTCCCTCTAGCACACACGTATCAAACTCCGTTCCTCGGGTGCCGATCTCCTGCATGTCTTAGATGTCTTCTTGCTTTAGACACCTGGTTTAAATGACTGACTTGTGGACGTGATTTGGTGGGGAGGTAATTAAACCATTTGAATCAGGTGTGTTGAAGCAGAATAACCTACACTTCCAGGACAGAGGCCCTCGAGGCCTGAAGTGTGACACCCTTGCTCTAGCAGGTTTCCAATCCAAATATTTGCAGAGTCCAATATTTTTGCAGTAAAACGACACTAAGTATGTAGGCCTGTAGGAAAATTTTGAGAGACATTTTTTCAGTAATTACAAATGCATTGTGCACCCAGCTTCCCATTATTTCAGACTGTGCTAAATAAGATTGATGTTTCATTAAAATGTGTTCAGGGATCAGTTTTTATTGTCAGGCTAATGGTTTGTTAGCTCATGTCCTACGTTGGTTTTGCAACTTTCTGACTCAAGTCGTTCTCCAGATCCACCAGAAAATTCTCATTTTTCAGTAAACTTCTGGCAAATTGCTGAAAAAGTAGGAAGTAGTTTTCTGCATCTGTTGGAGATTATAGGTTTGAAGGAATCGAAACACGACGTTCTAACAAACAAGTTATTCTTATGACAAAGAGAATAATAGAAATGCAGACCTGCCTCTAGTGCCTTCAACATTTTAATAACTAACAACCTGATGAAGAAAACTTCATAAATTAAACTTAATGTTTCTTTTTTGTCTTAATTTTAAGGCTCAAGTATTTTATTTAGTGGGAGAGGTGGTAAAAATGGCTTTTTCAATCGTAACAATTGCAGACACCCAAATGAAAGCTTTCCAGCATTTATACATTTAGAAATGCCTGTGAAAGTTGTGGAGATAGTCATGGTGGTGTGTGAGATTCTTCATGATGTAAGGCATATCAAAGCAAATACAGTTTCATATGAAGGCTCACATTCCCTTAGACTGCCATGTTCAGAAGAGGCTGTCCGGCACAACTTATCAAGTCTCTGTGCAGGTCAGAACACACTGCGGGGACCTGTGCACACGCTCATGTGCAAGATATAACAGCCCCGTAAATGTGGGGTTCCAGCTCTCTTCCACACTGAATTATCATCTGTTCCTTCTCTCTAAATGATAGATATGTCCATCTTTGGCCTCTACCCTGCACACGATGACTTCTACTTGGTGGTGTGCAGCCATTGTGGTCAAGTAGTGAAGCCACAGGCGTTTGAAAAGCACTGCGAACGGAGACACGGCCCCCTGGCCAAACTGTACGGTCGACTGCGCTCCCCCACACCTGCACTTCAGCCTCAGAGGCCCCATCATGGCCACTCTCCTTCTCACGGAAGCAACGCTGCTCCTGCTTCATCATGGGAAATTCGAGGACAAGGAGTTGGGCAGCAACGTGCAGCCCCACCTTCACCCTCCACCCCACCTCAGTACAGACACACCAAGAGCTCCAAGGACGGAGTACGGTAAGAACAGAGGATTGATCCAGAGTTAAGATTCTGTTTGTACCATATGCATTACAGGTGTGTTTTATTGCCATGATACAGTGGGTTGCAAAACTATTTACCCCTTTTAACATTCCCTCTGTTTTGTTGCCTTACAACCTGGAATTTAAAATACATTTTTGGGGTTGTCTTTTAATTTACAAACTGCTGCAGCTCCTTCAGGTTGGATGGTGCTGCTTGTGTCCAACAAGCTTTAAATCAAACTAGAGATTCTCTGTTGAATTCAGGTCAGGGCTTTGACTGGACCATTCCAGGACATTTAGCTGGTTTTCTTCAAACCAGTGAAGTGTTGCTTCAGCAGTGAGTTTAGGGTCATTGTCCTGCTGGAAGGTGGACCTCTGTCCCAGTCTCAAATCTGTGGACGACTCTAACAAGTTTTCTTCTTCATCCGTCTTTCCTTTAACTTTAAATAGTTCCCCAGTCCCTGCTAATGAGAAACATCCCCACAACATGATGCTGCTACCGTCATGCTTTACTGTTGGGGAGGTGTTCTCAGTGTGATGAGAGAAATTAGGTTTGAATCAAACAGTGTGCCAACCATCATAGCTTCTTCCACATGCTTGAGGAAGAAATTTCTGTTTCTTTGATTTGTTTTTTTAATCATTGTTTTTTTTCCCCTTCAACTTTTCCATGAAGTCCAGCTTTGTGCAGCTTCTAGCGGTCCTACAGACAGATCCTCCCATCTTTGCAGAATAGCTGCCTGGGGTCCATCAGGGTCATCTTTGACCTCCTGGATGTTTCCCTGAATAATGCCCTCCTTACCCGGTCTGTGTTTTGAAGGGAGACTCTTCCTTGGGGGGTTTGCTGTGGTGGCACCATGTTTTTATTGTCGTTAAAATTTAGAATTATTTAAAACAAGTTTGTTCTCATTTAACTGCATTATTATAGTAATAGTAATATTACTATAATAATACCATTATTATTGATACTAGAATAATATTCTGCGTAGGTCTATTACTTGTAATGAAACTGGAATCCTTTTAATTTCCAGATTGTAAAGCAACACATCAGAAAGAATACTGGGGGCCGAATACTTTTACATTCCACTGTAATTTCTTATTTTAATTCAGAAACTGAAGTACTAAATGGTCACAAAAATGCTTGCAGCAGTGTAACGAACCAGCAAGAGGTTTATTTGAATTCCCTTTTCTCCTCACAGTGTTTGTTCAAGTTTGTTACTTAAGTTGTGTCACAGAGGTGATATTCAGATGGTCCTTTTCCCTTGTGTCATCCAGACATTCTCCGCTGGATAAGTCCTCCCACGGCAGCCACACAGAGTTAGCGGTGTTCAAGCAGCCGTTGCTTCTGGAGCCTCCTATCATGTCTCCACCTCCATCACTTCGAGATCCGCCGTGGCCACACGGAGCCCCCCCTGCAGGCAGGCCTTCACCCGGTGACAGGCAGTCCACACCGAAGAAGGAGTCAGCTCAGCCCTCTGTAGTGACGGCCCACCGGATTCCCAGATCGTACAACAAAGTGGCCTCAAGTGAGTGCACGCCGAGTGATCGGCTTATACAGGAAAAACATTGGCAGCCTGTTTCCTTATTTACACGTTCTGTTGTTTTTTAGATTTATTCAGACACACTTTAAAAGGAATTTGAAATCAAGCAAGACTGCATCACATCATAAGCGTAGATGCACCAATTAACTTTCTGGTTTTGATTTTGGGATAGTTTTGATTCATTTCTAATTTATTAGAAAATCTGACATTATGTTCATATTAAAATGTTTACAGTAAAAACTGACATATTTTCTCTAGAAATGCACAGAGTTACAGAGGTTTTCTCTCAGCCTCACTGGATCTTTTACTTTATCCTGCACAAGTGTTTGTGCAGATATAACCTAACAAAAAATAATAACTGCACATTTCTTTCATAAGTAAAATTACAGGTTTGTGATATTTTGATAGTCTTTTTAATTTTCTTGTAGACCCCTTATCACTGGATCATAATCCTTTTTACAAGACGTCAATTTAAAATACTTTACAACAGAATCCAACATAATAATTAAAAAAAACTTTAATTTATTAATATATCAGGCTGTTAAATTATTGTAACACAGAAGATAAACTACAGCTTAATTATTACAGATTAACTATTAATTTTTTAAATAATAGTTATGTTCTTATTTATAGCCTCTTTAAAAGACGATTAACAAACAACAGTCAAGTGTAACAATATAATAGCCATTAATTTTTATAACTGGATAAAATGAAACTGTTGCACCACAGAGGTTTTCCTCTCAGATTAACATGTGGAGTTAACCAAAGCAGCTGTTTTACAATCAGTCTTATTACAAGCTGGTAAACTCAGACTATCCAACTAGTTAACACAAATAAAACAAGCAGTTTGTTTATGATTAACAATGAAACCCGTGGCAGTGCAGTTGCACCACAGAGCTCCTGTTCCTCAGTTTGACTCTTGCTGGTGAAGAGTCTTGATTTAGCAGTAATGGTACATTTCTTTTTTTTTTTTTAAAGATTTTTCAATGAAGGTTCTTTACAAAATTGTGAAGTTTTGGACAGTTAAGATTTCCTGTGAATAAAAGCTTTCAAGGGGTCATAAACTGGAGATTTTAAATGCATTTTTTCTCTAAAAGCCTGTTTGTGTTGAGAATGTTTATAGCTCTGATGGAAATAAGAAGCTGTGGATGTTTTGACTGTGTGCTGTGTCCTCAGAGAGGGAGTGTGACTTGGACAAACACTGCGGTGTTCTTGACCCTGACAGGAAGAAAGTCTGCACTCGTCTCCTGACATGCAATGTAAGCACACACACACACACACACACACACACACACGCACACAGAGCTCAACCACTTTATTGCTCTGCTTTTTTTGTGCTTCTGATTCTCTGGAGTTTGCAGCTTTTGAAAACTCTTGTTTGTTTCTGTGACGTCGTGTGGATGACGTGCACATCACGATGTGAGAAGAGTGTCTCTAAGTGTATTACAGATTACTACTAAGGACTAGTGATGCCAGGTGTTGCTAAAAATTTAGCTGTGGGTGAGAACCCACTTTCAGTTACAGTCCTTTTAAAATTTATATGTAATGTGAAATAAGTGATTGCATAAACATTCACTCCCGTTTAAAGTGACTGTCCTAATTCAGCTGTTGCCTGGGTTCTTCATCAGTCTAAGCTTTATGGGAGAGTGGCAAAGAAAAAACACTGTCGAAGAAAACACGTGGAAGACTCCATGGTCAATTGCCTCTCAGCAGCCAGTCTGGAAGGTTTGTAAAGATAGAGGTTTAAAATGCTACAACATATAGATAAATCCTGGAGGACAATCTGATGCTGTCTGCAACAGAACTGTGTCTCTCCGACCTCACCTGCTGAGGCTTGGACCTCCTTCAGAGAGCTCACAGGGGTCTTGGTGGTCTCTCTCTCTGTTCTCCTTCTTCAGTCTCTCAGTTTGTGAGGATGGCCTGCTCTTGGTAGATTTTACATATCCCATATTCCTTCCATTTCTTGATGATGGATTTAACAGAACTCCTGGGATGTGTAGAGCCTTGGAAATCCATTTGTATCCATTTCCTGACTTGTACTTTTTAATAATTTTTTCTCTGAGTTGAATTAGGACAGTCAAAACCTAGACATTTCTCACACTCACACATAAAATAATAAAAGTAAAAAGAGGATAAATTATGAGGTTACTGATAATGGATATGATCACATTGTGTTATTGGCACACATTACCTCTACAATCATACAATGTAAGTACTAAATCCCTTTTTACCGGTTAGTGTGACCATAAAAGTAAACTCAGGAAGTTACCTGTGTAGATACAGGGAGGTAAAATACTTTGGGGCTTGAATGTACTTGATGTGAAATGTTGCATTTTCTGGAGGAATCAGTGGAGCTCCCGTCTTTCTTCCACTTACACTCTTACACATACATGCATCTGCATAAATGATGAAAGGAGAATTTGCTAATTTATCATTATTTCCTAAAAATGTATTCCAGATAATTTTTTTTAATGGAAATTACCATCTTTCAGTCTTTTTAAACACATTAGGTTTGATATCCAAAGATGGGGGCATTGGTCTCATACTGTCACTGATGTCATTGAAGAAGTAAAGATTTTTGGCATCTGGATCTATCTGTTTTTAACTCCGTATCATCATATCAGGGCAGAAAAGTGCAATCGTTTCATTACTCAGGTAACAACTTTTAAGAATAAATCATGTCTTTTTATTTGGAATTTATCAAATAGTTGACCTAGATACATGTCAAATCCACAAGTGACTTATCTGAGACTCCTAACAATTGTTATTTTTATGCCTTTTTTTTCTCTTGATAAAGTGCATTTTTAGGGCCACCTCTGTGTTTGGAGTCATGAATTTACAATCTATTCAGAATTCTCTTTTGTCTCGTGCACAAAGTTAGTAAATGGTGAATGGGTGTTTTAGTTGATGCTTAGACACTAAAGGCAGTATTGGTGAAAGGCATTCATGAGGGAGTCTCATGTTTTAGGTGTTGTGTGGGATTCTCAGCTTTCTCTTGTGAGTCGTAGAGGTGCACAGTTTACAAGCTGTGCACACAAAAATAGGCCATGATTTTCAGAAACTGGCTGCTGAAAATGCGATCACTTGGTCACAAACACTCAGAATTCACAACTGGCAGCACGATGGATTAGTGGTTAGCACTGTTGCCTCACAGCAAGAAGGTCCTGGGTTCAAGCCCTCTTTCTGTGTGCAGTTTACATGTTCCCCTCGTGTTTGTGAGGGTTTTCTCTGGGCACACTTGTTTTCTCTAAAAACATGCATTTAAGGCTGCCTTGAAACAGAGATCGGCAATCTCAGTGAGACATGCCTGGTTAAATAAAGGTTAAATTAAAAAATGTATTCAGTAAATCTGCAAAGGTAAATTTACAGGGTTTTTAGTCTCCCAACAGTTTCACAAGCAAAGCTTATCTGGTTCAGTTATTTCACTTTTTAAAATGACCCCTCATATGATGTTATGATTGAGCCACTTGGATCAGTGTTTTGTTAATAAACTGCAGCTTCCTGTTTGATTTTTAGTTCTCTCTATTGTTGTACAACATTTAGGTGCCAAGGAAGTTGCCATAAGGTGGAAGTTCATGATTTGGCTGCCAGATATTCCAGTTTTTAAACCAAGTAGTTTAATCCTGTTAGAATCTTTTTAACGTTTTCAGAGTTCTTTGCTGATGTCTGCAACCAGACACTGGTATCAACTATTGAATAAAACTAGCATCATATTTTGAACAGAAGGTACTTTTTCAGATGAATGAAAATGTGTTTCCAGCTTTTTGCCTGAGATCATCACTGGCTGATACTGCTGTACCACAGCCAGAAAAATGGCTTCCAACACAGGATTGTTTTTCATGTGGTGGCTGGTTTGTGTAAAATAGGAAGTAAGAGTGAGAGGCCAGGGAGCAGCAGGATGGCCCGATAAACAGGAAGTGAAAGGAAAGACAACAGCAGGAATCTCAAACCTGTCCTGTAGGTGTACAAACCAACACCTGGCACCACCTGCTGCTAAGACTGAAACTTTATCTCCCTGTTTAACTTTGATGGAATTAAACATGTTTTTAGTCATTTAATGGAAAGAACATTTAATGTATTTGTAGTTCAATTACCTAACAGATGCAACATAGAGAAATAAAGCCACATATATAATGATTAGTGACTTCACAAAGCTCAGTGTCAGAGCAAAGACTGAAGATTTGAATCAGTGCGCTAACAGCCATCAGCTTCACTGTGAACGTAACATCAGCTCTGTGTTTATTTAGGTCAATAAAAACAACATGCTGCTCATACCGTTTCTCTCTGGTTGACACAGCACATCATAGCATTCAGTGAACACAGTGGGTCTGAAAACAACCAGAATAAAGAGAAACTCAGATATACGATGTCCTGTAATCTACTCTGATGAATAATATATTCATCGAGATAATATTTATATCGAGAAGGATTTTGATAAATAAAGAATGACTGATTAATCAGCTGACAGGTTAGCATACTTTTATAAACTTATTTATTTACCCTGAGACATGACTCTGCCTCTTGTGTGGAGTCACTTCAGTCAGTAGGTCTTCCATCACATCAGTTCAGGATGGATTGTAAAAAGTGGCCTAGTTTGCCTCCAAAAGTGGAATGAGGGAACACCTATATTTAACGCTATTAAATGGTAAATGGCTTGCACTTATATAGCGCTTTATCTAGTCCAAGGACCCCAAAGTGCTTTACACTACAATCATTCACCCATTCATCCACACATTCACACACTGATGCAAACCAAGTGCTAAGAACCATTTGGGATGACAGGTTTGAATAATCTTAGTCTCGCTGTGGAACAGTTACAGTGATTTACATGTTTTACACCAAAAGGAGGACTCCATAGTTTGAGCTTTTTGTTGAGAGTCTTGGGTTTAAATGGTTAAAAAACAATGCAGTGCTGACCGATCTCCTTTATGCTCATTGTTAGATCCATTCCATCCACCAGCGCAGGAAGGTGGTGGGCCGAAGCAAGAACTTTGACCAACTAGTGGCAGAACTCAAAATGAAGGTTCGAGAGAAAGGGGCTCAAGCCCTGGAGGGAGGCTCCTCTACTGGAGGGTCCCCCAGCCCTGAGGCCCCCAGGGAGCAGGCTGGTGGTCTGCACTGCAGGAGACTTCTGACCAGCCTTCCTGCTTTCAGGTGGGAGGAATCACTACAACCAACGATTCTTAAACTAGATTCTTCAGCTTCATCTTGTTTTCACTTTGCTCATATTATCAAGTTTTAAACAATATCACTAGGCACGGGCTGGCATGAGGTGGATTGTATGATAACTTTGAGCAAAAATACCAGTTTCATATTAATTAAACAGAACTTAAACAAAAAAAAAAAAGAATGTATCAAATGATATTATTGCCCTAATTTATAAACTGATATGAAACTACTGTTTCTGCTCTTACTTTATTGATTTTTCATATTGCTTTAACAATTACTAGATTATATTATAGTTGTGATAATAATTCACTGTTGTTTAATTTTAGTTATTCAATTTTTGTTCATAGATACATATGAGTGAGAGAACACAAATTAATGTGTTGACAGTCACATCTTTTTTAAATGAGTGCCAGATGTTTATTTTTACTTATTTATAACACTGATTTTAATTCTATTTGTCATCAGCTATTTAAATTTTGAAAATCAAGGTTGAAATCTTCATTTATTCACAAGTTTTTATATTAAATTTTAAATTATGCCCCCTTTCCACCGGCTCTAAAGGTCCCGACTCCACTCTACTCCGCTTGCTTTGCGCGTGTTTCCACCGGCATTTTTTCAAGGCCAGCCCTGCCTTTTTGGTCCCTGCTTCGGAGAAGGGCCAGCCGGGCCGGCCTTGCTTTTGTGGGTGGTGCAATCTTAGCTCCTGTTCACTCATTGGTCGTGGGTGTGACCAGATGCAAGCATAAAGAGCGAAGGTAGGAATATAAACAACAGCGTTAGCTTACCCTGCAGCATTTCTGCCGTCTGTCCCCCAGCTGAAGGCCTGTAAAGCCTGAAATCCCCACAAGTTTAAAAAACAGCAACAACACAGGGACAACGTTGTCCATAGCACTTCCGTTGTTTCCACAAATGGCGCCAAGTTTGGGTGGTTTATTGCAGTCCTGTGCAATATTGATATTGCGCTTTACTGTATTGCAATGACTATAAATTTTTGATGTATTGTGTGGGAATTTTCAGGCACCTCAAGATTAAATTCAGTTACTATTTAGAGGCCTGCAATATGATTATAAAACAATTATAGATGCATCTCAATGCGTTTATAATCACACTTCAAAGAAAATCCTGAGCAGAGAGTCTCTCAGACCTAACAGAAACATGTGTCGCTCTACGCTGCAATATAAAAGAAGATTAATCAAACAAGATTATGGAAACTTAAATAAACAAAAGGAGACAAAATGCTGAGTACACTCAGTTGTATAAGACTGTGGAAATGGACGTCCCTGCATCACATTTCCTCAGTGTTTCCACCACTTTGTCATATTGCAGTGTGGGGATGGTATGATCATGTTTTGCTGTGGCTCCATAATGGTGTGAAACGGCGCACAAGCCCTGGTTTTTAACCCTGAATGTGTGTGTAAATCCACCGTAATGAATGGTGCAATTAATTTTGTAAGTTGCTTCACCTTTTCTGAGTTGGGTGGAAACTTTTGACGTTGCTCACTCTATTAGCAACGACAGCTAGTAGCTACCACTAGCTTTTTTCTTTTTCTATTTCCTCTCTTGGGTAGAAACAGGTACACAGCTTCATGAAAGCTGAATTACCTCCAAACTGTGGCTTTGCAGAGGGGGTGGTTTCTATGTCTCATCAGTCATCTCCCTCTGTTGTGTGCAGACCATTTTGCATTTCAGAACTCCAAATTGTAAATCTTTTAACTTTGAAAGTCTATTCAGATTTGTTCATGTCTATATCGTGATGCATCCGAAATATATTGTAACTCCCTCCCCTACACCTAACCAAGCAAAATTCTTTTCAGTTTTCTAAATGTTTCCTTTCAGGAGAGTAGTTTATTAGTATCCTTACCTGAACATGTCTGTAACTGCCTCAGAAAAAGCTTCTGGTATCAAACATTGTTTCTCCAAATGTGGGCAGACCACCACAGTATGTTGGCCACGCTGTAGACACAAATTTAATGTAGTATTATTTAATTTAAGCTAACTAGTTTTAAGGCAGGTTAAACTTGATGAATTTTTACATGTTGCCCTCTGCATCATGTAAAGACTGACATGTTCTAGAGGTGTTCAGTCCGTCCATGGAGACATGATGTGTTTTCAGAAAGGAAACGAAGGAAAGAGGTGTTTCTGTTATAAAAGATCAAACTTGGCCGTGCTCTGGGTGTTCACATATCATTTTAAACAAAAAGCTGACTTTATTTTGCAGTCGTTCTGTGCCAGAGTGCAACCCAGAAGACGAGAAGCAATGGCAGGATGAAGCTAATGTCCGAGCCCCCTCCCCTCTGGTCCATGGAAACATCTCCAGTGATGACAGCGAGGCAGAAGGACCTGAAGAACTCTCCGAGTTTTCAACTTCTACTACACATCCCAGACCGATAGCAGTAAGCCTTGTTTTCATTTGGATTTAATAACATAAGAGAGAGAAATTTGGTCCAAAACTATTCCTGGTTAGATTTTTTTCTTTTTACTTTTTGTATTGTTTAAAGATAAACATTTTCTAACAAATGCTTAAGGCCATTCACAAATATCTTCTGGGTTTGATTATTATTAGAACGTTCCTATACCAGTTTGGAAAAGTCTGGATTTTCAAGATCTGGATATGTAGGTAAAAAAGAAACATTGTCACCATGATGTTTACTTTTGGTTCCTATAGCAATGAGACTGCCAACTTCCAGATGATTCTTTGCTTCAACATGGCTAACTATTTAGCTGACAAGTTAAATAAATTTAAATAAAGCAAAAAACAAAAAAAGTTTCCCATCCTGAGCAGCATGTTGGCAACAATAGGGGGGAAAAAACTCCATTTTAACAGGAAGAAACCTCCAGCAGAACCAGGCTCAGGACGAGAGGCCATCTTCACAGACCTGCAGCGGTTTGAGAGGACAGGAAAGAGACAGAAAGAATTACAGTAGAGCAAGTAAAGACAGCTGCAGAGTGAGGAAATGTGGTCAATTTGTCCTCCAGCAGTCTGAGCCTATATCAGCATTACTAAGGTCGTATTCAGACCTGACACATTTGGTCCGCTTTAATCGAAGCAGAGTTCGTTTCCAGCGTTGGTCCGGACTTTTTGTGCAGGTGTGAATACAGTCATGTGAACTCCGGTGCAGATCAAACAACCGGACCGAGACCCGCTTCTTGAGGTGGTCTCGGTCCGCTTCCACACGAACTCTGGTGCGGTTCGCTTCTGGTGTGAATACAGACCGGACTTGAACCGAACTAACTACGTAAAGCATGCGCCTTTTTGGACTTCATGGGCCACCGTTGGTAAGCATCATGAGACAAATAGCATTATTGCTGCTAATGCTAACACCACCTCTGCATGTACGCTAAAAACAATGAGCCGTGGACAGACCTGGAACAACGAAGAGACACTGTGCCTCCTCGACATTTGGACAGATGAACACGCAACTAATCTGCTCGAGAAGACGCACAAGAATGCGGTCGTAGATGCCATACGATCTTTATACCTCTGACTTTTTCCAATGGTTTATCTGTCTTTCACCTCCATGTAAAAAGAGGGGAAAATGTGATATAAGCATGTTTCTTATTTCAAAACGGTACTGTAATTGTACCAACAGAACGAATCCAGCACGCAGGACCTCCATCTTTATTTCCAACCGCTGTCCCCGTCTTTCTGTCCAATGGGAGCAATGACCGTCACCCACGTGGCTTTGTTTATAAATTATAGTCCGCTTACAAAAAAGCACAATATGAATGCAAATCGCACCAAACAAAAAAAATAAAGTCCACTTTTGGTCCGGACCAAACAAGCGGACCAAAGGACTTTCCTGGTGTGAATACAGCCTAAGGGACAGTTCAGGAAACCGAAGTCAACCCTAACTATACGTCAGCATTTGACACATCAGGCCACTGGATGGCATCACTTTGTTGTTTGTTGATCCACAGTGCCACCAATTAAGCGCTTGCTCGACAGACCATAATATTTGGGCATTTAAGAGCTTCAAACTAATGCTGCATTCTTAACACTTTTTTTAGCAAACACTGCAGAAGTTTCATTTACAGCCGTTCAAAGTGGAGATGTGAATAATTTAAAATGATGTTTGATGACACAAACTATGAGTCAGATGGTGTTTTAGTGTGAAATCCAATGTGCCAGCTGTTTCACATATGGTCCTCTCTCTGTAGGTGTGTTCCTTTGGTAGCCATTTGTTGGGTCATGGTATCTACACGTTTGACAGGAGGCTTCACAACCTGAGGTCAGCTCTGAGCAGCATGCTGGAGCAGCACATCAGTGCACATCTATGGAAGTAAGAATTCTTATTTGGTGCTGATCTTTAAACTGCTTCAAATTTTTTTATGTTTTGTTTTAAGTGGGTTGCTTCTCATAAATTATATAACCAGGTTCCTCTCAGAGTGACACTAGATGTCATCAAACGTTTTTGGTAGCATACTTATTCCAAGACCGGGCCGTGGTGGTTCGGTGGTCAGTGCAGTGGTCTCGTAATCCTGGGGCTGCAGGTTTTAGCCCAGGTTACATCAGGAAGGGCATCTGGCATAAAACAATCACCACATTTTTCATGCAAGTTAGCTCGCTGTGACGACCCCTGCAAAAGGAAAAACAACCTAATCTAAGACTAATAAACAAGAGATAAACTATATTTTTATTTATTTCTACAGATAATCCCATTGAGACATGAGGTAGCGTTACCTTTAAACACAGTAGTTTGCTGTAGTTTTGTCCCGTTCCTCCTGACAGAACTGGTGGGACTCAGCCATGTTTGTAGTTCTCCTTGCTAACATGCCTTTTCAGCTCTGCCCACAAAATTTCTATGACATTAAAATCAGAACTTTGTGATGGTCACTCCAAAACACTAACTTTGTTATCCTTAAGCCTCTTTGGAACTAATTTGTCAGTTTTTTTGGGGTCATTATCCATTTAAGACCATTTGTGTCCAAACTTTAACTTCCTGGCCGATGTCTTCAGATATTGGTTCAGTATTTCTACAAAATGTTCTTTCCTCATGATTCCAACTATTTTGTGATGTACACCAGTCCCCCCTACAGCAAAACACCCCCACAGCATGATACCTCCACCCGCATACTTCACATTTGGATGGTGCAAGCTTCTCCCCTTTTCCTCCAAATGTCACAATGATCATTATGACCAAGCAGCTCAATTTTAGTTTTATCAGACCTCACTGCTCACTAATGAGCACTTTTGCTCTGTTTGAGAAGTTAACATTAAAAGCAAGATCCTCTGATTTTTAAAAATGTTTTAAATACATTTTCAAAGTAATTGTAACACATTAATGGCACTTATTAGTAGCAGTAATGTGTGGTGAGGCAGATTCACACAGACCAACAGTTAGGATGCATATCCTGCCAAATATATGCCATCATAAATATATTATTAATGACAGAAAATTCTGAATGCCATCATTTTAACAGATTGCTCACAGTGATCTACAAAGGTCTACTATGAGTTCTGGTTTTCATTTCAGCACACAGCTTAAAGCAGTTTTGCTTTAAAGAAAGAGAGGCTGCTGGAGAGCATCTGTCTGCCCTGCACTCACCCATCTGTGCAGAATTCTTTTCAAAGCTCTGTTACTAAATATAAAACTTAATGTGAACTAATCAATAAACATTTACCTCAAGGTATGTGAGACAGAAACAGGTTACGGCATGCCTCACCGTGGTTTTATATTAGACCAACAAGAATAAATATGTGTAAAAAACAGAAGGATGTGAAGAAAACAATGACATGATTCAAGTGTCTACAAACAGAGTGAGAAATCCAACAGAATCTGAGTTTATCACACAATCCTAATACAAAAGAAATATTAATATTTGCTTTACCCTCCTTTTGTGTACATACTTTTTTACTTTTAGTGCTATCAGCAAATACTTAAATGTAAGTACTTGTACTCTGTTTGAAAAATTGGTATCGGTGCATTCCTAATTGTTTGAACAGATAAATATGGCACCTTCAGAGATCTGGAAATTGTACCCAAGGATGAACTAGAGTTGTGGAGGTCGACAGTTCTCTTCCTGATATTTTGGCTGATTTCTTTTGATTTAGTTCCATGATGTCACACAACAGGTGTGCATCCAACTAACTCATATATTGTCGACTAACCTGTTAAAAGCTTCCAAAGACATGACCTCATCATCTGGGCTTTCCCAAATTGAGTAATCTGATGTAATCTTGTGACTTTATTATCTTAAAGTGAGAAAAAAATTATTTCTGTCATCATTTGGACATTTCAGTTTCAGTTCAATTCAGTTTATTTACAAAGCGCCAAGTCATGACAGAAGTCATCTAAGGGCACCGTACAAAAACATGCACATATCTTATAAAAGCCAATTATTTGGTTCCACCAGAGAGGAGCCTGAGAACTGAAAGCTCTGCCTCCTGTTCTACTTTTAGGAACTCTAGGAACCACAAGTAAACCTGCAGTCTGAGAGTGAAGAGCTCTGTTCGGAAAATATGGAACAATGAGATCTTTAGTTTTTTGGAAACCCAGATAATAAAAAATTACAACAGTCCAGCCTAGATGTGATAAATACATGGACCAGTTTTTCTGCCTCATTTTGAGACAAGATGTTTCTAATTTTAGTGATATTATGTAAGTGGAGGAAAGCAGACCTGGTAACATTTTTAATGTGGGGGTTAAAAGACATCCTGATCAAAAATAACACCAAGATTCTTTATTTTAGAACTGGAGGCCAAATTAATGCCATCCAGAGGAAGTGAAAGGCTGTAAGGTTTGTTCCTAAGATGATCAGGTCCAAAGACCACAACCTCTGTCTGTCTGAGTTTAAAAGCAGAAAATTAAGATTCATCCAGGTTTTTATGTCTTTAAGAGATGCTTGTAATCTAAGTAACTGATTGGATTCATCGGGTTTCATGAATAATTACAATTGAGTATTACCAGCATAACAATAAAAATACTGTCTAATAATTTTACCTAATGAAAGCATTTATATAAAGCTATATGTATTTAGCAAATGTTAATGTTAGCTGACTTTAAACAGGAAAAATTAAGTTTGATTTAATATCAGACTGTGAGGAAAAAATATTTGTATTTTTCTACAATGGATGTAAACATCTGGTTTCAGCTGTAAGTTTAAAATCATTTAATGGAACTATACTGAGCAGGAGTATGCCTAACATCTGCTGCTGGGGACAAAATGCAGGAAGGGGCAGGAGGCTGCACATGTCTATGACCTGACCTGCGAAGGAGACAGTGCCACCTATCAGCAAAATATCACTAGGCTGCGACTGTTTGCAACTAGTTGGTGAGAAAAAACTAAAAATAAATTCATGTAAAATCCTGTTGAACATAGTGCTACACATTGTATGAGATCTTTGGTTGAAATGATAGTATCAACTGTTAGTCTGCCCTGTTTTTGTTAGCAAAATATCTCATAAACCACTGGACACTTTTAGATACACTCAGAAAGCAATAATTGGGTGGACTTTAGGAATCAGCCCAATGCAAGATGGCTGCCACAGCTAATCATCCTTATCAAAACCAAAAACGACTATAACTCTGTCAGTTTTACAGATGTTGAGCTAAGGTTTAATGTGGGAGTAGCTGAGAGTCATCCTCAAAACATACTCTGAGCTTATGCAAGATCATGCATCGTGTTATTTCGACCAAAATGGCGACAGCTCCATCATTTCTCAACATAAGATGATCTTAGCTTAAAGCTCTGGCATGAAAGTTGGGGGTGATATGCATTCCTTCAAGGAATGCTAGGCCTTTCTTGTAATGTAACATACAGAACAGTAGTTTGTGTAATTTATTAAATACAGTTGAGTTAGGTTTGTAATTTATGGATTTTTCTTTTTCTCCATTCAGGAAAATACCTCAAGCCACCGACTTTCAGTGTCCAGCTGCAGCAAAGCCCATTACACCCACGTTTCCTGTCTCCTTAGGCACCACATCCTCCTCTTCGTTACATTCTAAAGTTCGTACAGGAAGTCATATCAGCTCCTCTCTTAAAAACGCATCGTCCTCCAGTTACGGTGCAGGGAGACCACCCGCAGCCATACAGTGCGATAACTCAGGGGGCGGTGCTCATTTCGTGCCTCTGGGAAAGCCTGCTGGGCCTCAACAAGCAGGTGCAGGCAGACCCAAGAACCCGGTGGGGCGCCCGAGCAAGCAGATGCTGAAGCTGCGGGAGGAGGCTGCCGCCGCTGCCCACCGTAAACGGAAAGCCCTATCCCAGGAAGGAGAGCACTCGGGCCCTGAGAGGAACTGCATCATTCTCCAAGACCGTGGTCGAGCATCTTCCATTGCCTCCTCCTCATCATCCTCATCCTCATCATCGTCATCTTCTTCTTTTTCCAAAGTCCCCACTTCATCTATTCTTGCACACGGACAGACTAACGGCACCCTCTGCCCAAGCAGTAAACCCCGTGCCCAGCCTTCCCATTTAGACTCCCACTCCTCTGCTGCCAAAGCAGTCTGGACTTACAAACGGACACACCCCCCTCTGGTCCATTCCTCACCCCCAGACCCTTCCTCTGCCACCAACTCCCACAGCCGGTCCGGTGTGGGGGACTCAGGACTGCATGGACACGGCAGTGGGAGGGGGTTTGAGCACCAGGGACTGGTGAAAAAGCGCAAGGGGGGTAGCATAGAGGCGCACTCCCCTTCATCCAAACCCTCAGCGCAGCGCCTGCCTTCCTCCTCCTCCAGCTCCAACACATCCCCCTCTCCACGCTCCAACTTCTATCCCTGGAAGGACAGTAAAGGTGGAGGGCTCGCTGGGGGCGTAGAGAAGAAGCTGGGCACACAGAAGGTAGGTTAGAAAGAAGCACAACCAGGCACACAGGGAGTCAAAAACAATTTAAGTTCATTTTTGGACTTCAGGCTGAGGAGGATTATCATTATGATAATATTTTGCCGGTGTCTCTGTGTGTGTGTCTGTTAGTCAAATATCTCATGAACCACTGAACAGCTTTAATGGAACTTTCAGAAAGTAATCATTGGATAAACATTTCCAACCAGATTAACTTGTCAAGTGGACCTGATTCCAGATGGCTGCCACAGTAACTTTAGCAGCTGCAAAAATGGTTAGAAATATTTAGTTTATAGTCATTTAGTTAAATGGTTATAAGCTAAATGGCAAACGGTGACTCATAGATCCTCATTCCCACATTGAGACACTGAGGTAAAACAACAACAAGCTGTCCTCTCAGATAATCCAGCAGCAGAATGACTCCAGAACAACAATTAAAGTCTGTCAATGTCATTTCAAAACAGAAAGCCAGAGTTACTAAAACAAATTAAGACTTAGCATTCCTTTAAGGAATGCATATCGCCCACAACCTTTCATGCCAGAGTGTTAAACTTATGATGAGAGCTGCAGTTCAAACCTTGTAAATGACACGCAGTGTTCTCAGATGAATCTCAGCTACTACCACACCAAATTTCAGGTCAATAGTTGTAAAAAGGGCCGTTTTTGTCTTGGCTAAGGTCACTTAGCTGTGACGGCCATCTTGAACTAAGTCGACTCCAACAGTTGATGAGTTGTAGATGTGCATCTACGTCTGCATGAACATGGAAAAAATACTAATCATGAATCTTGTAAACAGATTAAAAACGTAGCATTTATAGCTCTTAAAGAACATTGAGATGCGTGGATCATGATTTAGATCAGAGCTGCAGCTAACAGAAAACACAATCCATCCATCCATCTATTTTCTTTACGCACCTCTGGGTCGTGGGGAGCTGTTGCCTATTTACAAAACTAGATAGTTTTGTAAATCTTTTTTTTTTGTTTTTTGTCGACTGTACTGTTTTTGTGATTGTTTGGAGCAAATATAAAGATTGAAACTACACATTGAGTTAATTTCACAGCCGTGAGGTCATCCAATGCTTTCTCTCTGAGGTTTTCATTAAAATCTATCCACTCGTGCATAAGATAGTTTGCTAACACCGCAGACAAATGAACGCACACAGACAGGCGGGAACATTATCGCCCTTTCATTACATGGTGATAATGCTGCAAAATGTAGTTTTTTGCAGCTGCTCAGTTGTTAACAGGTGAGAATGTGAGCACATTACACCAGAATTGGCTTTGCTCCACTGACTTCCTGTTTGTTACAGGACAAATTGTAAGAATTTACTGATAGCTTTTTAAAGAGAGGTTTTTTTACTGAGTTATTTAAAGGATTTGTTCCATCACCATATTCAGTAATCAGATGTTCTTAGACATCTCACAAACTAATCTTTGATCAGACATTTTGCGGTGCCTGGTTCTCTCTGTGGAACCATTTCCTGATTTGTAAAAGTCTATTTAGACCTTATGCCCCATTTACACGGGCTCTAACGGTCCCAGCTCCACTCTACTCAGCTTGCTTTGCGCGCGTTCGCATTTTTTTGAGGCCGGCCCTGCTTCTTTGGTCCCTGCTTCGGAGTCGAGCCAGCCGGGCCGGCCCTGCTTTGTGGGCGGCACAGGCTTAGCTCCTGTTCACTCATTGGTCGAGGGTGTGACCAGATGCAAGCATAAAGAGCGAAGGTAGTAATATAAACAACAGCGTTAGCTTACCCTGCAACGTTTCTGCCGTCTGTCCCCCAGCTGAAGGCCTGTAAAGCCTGAAATCTCCGGCAGATAACAGCTGTCCTACTCCGCGCAACAATCGCAGCATCCAGAGCATTTCTTCCACTGCGCCTCTCTTCCTGAAGTCTCAGGAGAATCCCCATAAGTTTAAACAACAGCAACATCACAGGGCCAACGTTGTCCATAGTTGTTTACACAACTTACGCTAAGTTTCGGTAGCGCACCCCCCGCGCCGTGGCCCCGCCCCCCTACAACACGAGGAGGCTTTCCTCTGCTACCGACCAAACTGGCCGGTGTGAACGCGATGCATTCTTTATTGAGCCGAGCTGAGGAGAGCGGAGTAGAGCCGGACTTCTGAATTAGAGCCCGTGTAAAAGAGGCATTAGATTCTGCTGAAAGCAGAGCTGTTTTGTTGGCATGAAAATCATATTCAAGTCTAAAAGGTAATTTTATTTAAATTGAATCCTTTCACTTGTTTTTCTTTTACTGAAATTGTGTTTCCAAGAATTTTTTGTCATGCTTTATTTATTGTGCAGCACTTTGGTCTAATTTGTGTGGTTTTCAGTATGATTTATAATTAGTTGACGTTGATAATTCCACAGACTTGATGTGTCTTAAAATTTCTTTTTAAGCTGTTTGACTGGAGACAACTTCTTGTGTCTTCAGTAAAGTTGTTTATTTATGTACTGCCAGTTGATAAAGCTTATCTCAGGGTGTTGTACAGGGTCTGGTTTATTTAAATCGACTAATCTGAAACCTTTTTCTCTTTTGTCCCACAGCCAAAACTGCACCATTAAGTGTGCTTGCCTTACAAGCCACTACGAGGGAGCCAGCTCTGCTCAGTCCCTGACTGAGTCTACAGGATTTAAGTGTGTGTGTGTGTGTGTAGGGGTGTATGCATCATGTTTGTCTACCTGTTGTTTATGAACCTCTGATGTGTGTATGTATGAATTTATCAGTGTGTGTGGATCTGGATGAATGTCTGATGGGGAGTGATAGGATTGTATGAGATTCAGAGAATGGATTTTAAAAATACCTCAAAACCATCTGGTTGCTGCTAAATTGAATATGTTTGTTTATTAAAAGAAAAAACTGGAGTAAACTTTTTCCTACTTGGTTTGTGTGCCATCTTTGTCTAAAGACCGTTTCTCACTAGAGCACCAGAGCATTATGTTGCAGTTTCTGTGTTCAGGTCTGTGCATTCAAACTTTTTGGTTTTAATCATGCTCTTACCATTTCCACTCATTTGCATATCTACACTATGCAGCCAATTCAAAACAGTTTCCTGGTCACAGTCAAAGATTTAGTCAGTTCTTACAAATTTTGTGGCTTCAGTTCTGTTTTGATCATTTAGACAAAGTAGTCAGATGCATAGTTTACTTTGCATAGAGCTTTATTAGCTTAAAACATTCATCTTTGAAGGCCTAACATTCCTTGTAGGAATGCATATCATCTGTAGTTTTACGTTGAGAAATGGAGTTTAGCTGTTTTGAGCCAACCTTAAAAATATGCTCATTCTCATGTGATTTAGCATTATTTTGCATGATCTGTGAATACTTGGAGTATGTGTTGTGAATGACTGTTGGCTACTGTCACACCAGATTCTAGCTCAATATCTGAAAAAAAAAAAAAAAAAAAAAGTTGAGATATAGGTGATTTTTGTTAGCTAAGATCACTTACCTGTAGCTGCCATCTTTCATCAGGTTGACTCCAAAAGTTATCAGTTGTAGATAATTACGTTCTGAAAATTACGTTGAAATTCATTTAGTGATTCATCAGATATTTTGCTAACAGCCAGATTAACTAACACATACACATAGGCAAAATCATTATCGCCCCTTTGGCATCAGGCGGAAACAAAAAACAGTTTTCAGTGTCTTTGTGCTCTGGCACAAAATGATCTCAGTGTTTTAATAAGCAGTCCTGATTGAATCCCTCCATCAGTCTGATTAGCAGACTGCTTGATATAAAAGAGGAACAGATGTGCTGAAATCATGGTAGTCTTGTGTTGGTGATGGTTACCAACAAAAGAAATGCAAGCAGCCATCATCACTTTGGATCAAAATGGCTTCGCATATGAAGAAGTTTTAGGTGAGCTGTTCAGTTCCAGTGAGGAAGACTTCAGGAAGTCCAGGACGTCTCCTGAGTGGGACCCTAAAGAATCTTTTTGCCAACGTTGGCAGCAGGTCTGTGTGAACTACAATGGCAGGCACTTATGATGGGGGTCCATGTCCCCCTGCTGACACGTCGGGGTAAACGATTCAGTGAGACTACAACTGAAAATTTGCCTGATTTCTAGTCTCCAATTACCAAAAGTTTGGAATCCCACAGAATGACTGATTTGCATGAATTCCCAACTAAATTTGGCCCCAAATTCATTCGAACGTATGCATATTGACAAAAAAAATTCCCATCCAGCTCTAGAATGACAAGAACTGAGAAGGAAAATGGGTTATATCAACAAGTCTGACTGCTATTTTGATAAGAAAAAATTAGAACTTTTTTTGAAACATTTTCAAATTACCTGCTACTCATGAGGAAATTGGGAATCCTTGTGAAGGATTTAAAAACTCAAAAATGCCATTTGCAACTACTCCCTAACAGTCAGAGCACAATAAAATACTATGTTAAAGGAGAACTGAAAAGCTTTTGACAGAAAATCATAAAATATGCTTCTTGTAAAATTTACTAGATTTTAAAAAAAAATACTAAATATGGAAAAAAAAAGGTTTTTTTCAGAATTTTTCATGACAACTGTGGATATGTGATGTTTACTGTGCCGCTAAAGTTTACGAGCATTCAGTCATTCAACAGTGAGTGGATGAGTACGGGTACAACATAGTTCAGTGTGTTGGAATTAATTGTTCAAATCAGTCAGAAAATACCACTGGAGTTTCATTTTTTGACTTCATGAAAGATTAAAAAGTTTGTTAGATTAAGATTCATAGGCTCTGACATGAGAATTACTATCCAAACTTGGGCTTGAACCACTTCAAAGAGAAGTACCGCAGGTTCCGACCCTCGTTAATGCGGCGGACTGGCTTCACACATGGAAGCAAGACCTTTTACCAGGAGCAGTCCAAACTATGTTTAATTTTAAAAGAAGGGCAAATGGAGAGGAGGATTTCCCACTCAGCTGCGACTGTTGGGGATGAGCTGGACACAACTGTGAGAAAATTAGCAATTTTTTTATTACTTGGAATAACTGAATGACAGGTCTGCACAGACCCCCAGCAAAATTTGGACCAAAATTCACCAGGAATTTGCATACAGCTCTGTAACTATGGAAACTAAATATTGTGAATATATAACAAGTTCAAATTTCTTGTGACACAAGAGTGAGACACTGTGACTCACAAAATTGAAAACCTGTTTTAGAACCTTTTGGAAGCATCCAGTGACGTGCGGTGAGGTTCATGGTTGGTGAGGCACTGACTCCTTTAGAGTCAGATTTACAAATATATAAACTCAAAAGGGTAGCTTATTCAATTGGCTGCTGGTTATTTCATATCTCATCAGCATTCTTCACACACACTCTCTCTCTCACACATAAGATACGTATTAAAGGTACGTAAAGATAAGAAAAAAATGTTACAATTACCATTTATGCAGTCCGATGGAGCAAAACACAAATTAACGGCTGGCAGCAGTGCACGTGACTCTCACTCACCTCTGCGTAAAAGGACAGCAGCAACAAGCTCCCGTTGGCTCACGTGCGCCCCCTTCAGTGCGGCAGAGTACTGCCTGCCTCACCCTTCGCCTTTTCACTGCAGTTTTATGTCCCCTCAGCAAAACTAAATATGTCACTAACAAACATTAAACGTAAATGGTTAAAGACATCAGCCAGACTGTGGAAAATCAGGGTATATAAACCATTATATTGGCGACATGCAGCGATACGGCAACAGGCAGGGGCCAATTGCAGTTTGTGATGGATTGCGCAATCAGAGGCTCGGCTCGTTGCTGCCGCACCTCACATTTCACCCTTGTATTTGAACAGGAAATATGCAATTTCAGCGATTTTGACTATAAAATGTTCGAAATTAGCCATACATAAAGATCAGTGGACAAATATTAATATTCATTTTATGTTATCTTTTTTTTTTTTCTTGTCACGATGAAGGGTGAGTCTCTTCCTCCCCTGACCGCACGTCCCTGGAAACATCCTTGCAAATGCTAATAGATGTCACCCAGTGAGGTAGTACGTCACTGGTCTAAGGCTTTGGGGAGTAGTCGGAGACACAAATTTGTAAAGAAAAAACGAAAATCTGAGAAGGATCTGAGATGGTTCTAGGTGCCTGCAACGACTTAGTGACTATTTTGAGAGAGAATTTGTGCTGAAAAATTTCCAAGACATTCAAAGTTTCTGTGAAAGAGGGTGAGGCCCTGTGAAGATGTCTGCTCATCTGACCTTTTGGCTCAGGGTAATATAAATGAGCTTTGGTCCAGAGAAGATGGCAGCATTTCTGGGTGATGTTCACTCCTGTTTTGCATGATGGAGCTTTAAGCAGCATTTGTGGATGGCCCGGTGAACTGTGTTTACAGACAATGATTTATAGAAGTGTTCCTGAACTCACTGCACAGTAGTGAGGTGTGCTGTACACAGCAAATTCAAAAGTGTTAAATGTTTTGGTGTTAGCAGACTTTGTGCAAAAGCAGAGTTAATTTTACACTTATAGAGTTACATTCTGTTTATGTAACTCTGGGATGTATATTATTAGTAGGTAAAATCCAGTGTTAAAACAAAGTGTTT
>NC_051433.1:29665763-29681868 GCF_001649575.2 Kryptolebias marmoratus | reverse complement strand
AAATTAAAGCTGAACTAAACAACAATTAGGAATCTAACAATATCTAAAATATGAGCTAAGATAAACTAAACTAAACTAAATGTACAGGAAGGCTAAATAAGCTGACATAAACTGAAACATGATAATGCTAAACTAAAGGTACAACATGTCTAATTAATAGTACCAAAAAGGCCCGCTAAACAGCCAACATGAAAAATGTTAAGATAAACATGATGATGCCAAACTAAA
This sequence comes from Kryptolebias marmoratus, assembly GCF_001649575.2. NCBI lineage: Eukaryota > Metazoa > Chordata > Actinopteri > Cyprinodontiformes > Rivulidae > Kryptolebias > Kryptolebias marmoratus. Next base: position 29,681,640 of record NC_051433.1, on the reverse strand, counting down.
GGTACAAGAGACTAGCTAATAGTACCAAAAAGACCTACTAACAGCCAACATAGGAATTACTAAGATAACTAGACCAAAGTAGTGAAGGAGGGGAGGGAGGGAGTGGGGTGACAGAGATGACTTAGAGACAGCGGAAAGTGTGTGTGTGTGTGTGTGTGTGTGTGTGCAGAGGCAGTGGCAGGCAGTGTGGTGCATGTTTAGTGTGTGTAGTCCATGAATCACATCACAGGGGCCGTTGTCTTTGATGATGGAATGTTATCAGCCAGCCCAGAGCAGATCCACAGATGTCCGTAGGCAGGAGGGGGCAGAGCATCTTGTTTACATAGAATCCAGGGAGAAATTGAAGATAGCTGACCAAGGTCAGCATAGGGAGCCAGATTCACATAACAATAATTGTTTTGGGTCAGGCAGACATTATGTTTTCTGTCTGTCCTAAAAGTCTTGCTGATACTTCTCAATGGTGAATCTAAATAGCCAAATTCCAGGTCCAATCCGCCTTAATTCGAGCGAGCAACTTTCTTCAAGATGTAATCCATATCATTCATGAGTCCTGTAACCACAATTCAGTCTGTGGTCCTGTAAAAGGATTGCATCCAACTTGCGGTTCAGCTCCCGTAACAACACAGTTTGAGTTTTGACTGCCGAACCCATCAAACGAAGTTTACGATTAGTCACATAACAGCTTAATCCAAACAGCAGAAATCCTGTTATCAAAAAGACCTTCCACGTCATCCACTGACAAAATTGATAGACAAACAATATTCCATTTTCTCCAGGAATCCACCGAATGATGTCCCATCTGGGCAGGCGGGCTCTCTCTTGCCCTGTCTTCCCGTCGAGAAAATTTGATCAATTGCGTTGAGAGACCAGCTGACCAGATCCATAGTTTAAATTTAAATTTTGGAGAATGTGCAAAAGAGAGGCTCCAAAAAGAGAGCAGGGCAAAGAGGCCTGGGGGTTCAGGAGACAGAGAGAAAAGAAACACGTCCGCCTTCCACCAGGAGCAGAGAGAGAGAAAAGTCTTGGACGACTGGTGTAGATTCTCAGTCATCCAGGACATGGTAAATCCTAAAAAGGTTAAAAAACAAAAACAACTGGACTTTTGTTTAGTAGCTGAAGACGTTTTGCTTTTTATCCGAGGAGCTTTCTCAATTCAAAAAGCCATGTGTTGAGTTAAAGCTTTTAAATCTGAGTTGATATGTAATCCAGTTTGTCTGTTAGCAAAATGTCTGATAATTCAATGGCAGATTTTAATGAAACTCTCAGAAAGTAATTATTAGATGTACATCTACCCCCAATTTAAAATGGCCTCCACAGTTAATGGACATTAGAAATACAAAATGGCTTTAACTCAGTTTTACAGATATTTGGCTAAAATTTGACATGGTAGTAGTTGAGAGTCATTTACAATACAGACTTTGAGAGTAAATTGATCATGCATGGGAGATCAAGACTGAGCATAACATTATTTTCAAATAGCAATAACACCATCATTTCACATCACAAGATGATCTTAGTTTAAAATTTTGGCATGAAAGGTGGTGGGCAACATGCATTCCTCAATGGAATACCAGGCTTTTAATGTTTAAAATGAATTAGGGTCTTGTATTTTCATTAAAAGTTATATTTAAGGTACAATATTCTTCACTTTTACTTCATAGCAATGAAAGCATGAAAGGTCTGATCAATATGACCTGACTGAGTGTGTTATTTGTAAACGGTTTCATAAATCTTTGCATACTTTTTGGACCGTTTTTTGACTGTTTTGTCATTTTAGGTCTCACAATTTTAAACAGGAAATCATTTTTTGAGATCATAATGTGCTGAAAAAAGAAAGTTTCTGCAAAGTGGCCACTTGAACTGAAAAGATAAATTTAAAGACACAGCAACATCTAGTGGATTCTTGTAGCAACATATCTGAGCCAAGAGTTGAAAATGAGGTTAACAATTTTTAATGAAATAAAGTAAAACTAATAAATGTCCAAAGCATATCACCTAACATTTACTGTGGTGTCCCTTTTTTAATTTTAATTGTATTTTCCAATTTGAAACTACAATCCCCAATCAAAAATCCACACTTAATGACAAAGTTAACAAGAATAGTATTGAATTTTGTAAATTTAATAAAAAATTTAGAGTATAAGTAGTAGTATTAAGTATTTAGACATTTTGTAATAGCACTCAAAATTTAACTCAGATTCTTCCTATTTCTTTTGATCTTTACTGAAATTTTTCTGCAACCTTGACTGGAGTCCACTTGTGGTAAATTAAACTTGTTTGATTTGAAAAGGCTCACACCTTTCTACAGAAGCCCTTCTAGCAAATTCCAAAGCATGAGGTCAAAAGAATTGTCAATATAACCCAAAAAGTGTAACAAGATTTTTTTTCCCCCGTCTCACAGTGGAGGATGAAGTGCTGCCCGTGTGACTCCAGGAACCCAAACGGTCAGCTGGCCCACACAGTCCAGGAAGTCCTGGCAACATCTGGACCAGACAGATGGTGGCAGTCCAAGAAAGGTGAGATTCATCACTATACAACCAAAGCCATAAAAAATTAAAGGCCTAGCATTTCTTTAAGTAATGCATATCACCCTCCACCTTCCATGCCAGAGTTTTAGACTAAGGCTGCAGGTCTTAATGCTCAATTCAAATTTTTTGCTTGATTTTTTGTGTGTATGTTCACATGTGTGCAGAAGACATCACATGCATCACGCTGTTTACAAACAAATTATTCAGAACAGACACGTTTTTATCTGACATACTTGTTTCATCCAGTGTTTACAGTTAATCTTGTGTTTCTCACCTGCTCTGGGGCAGAACTAAACTTTTGGAATGAAAGTGATGTACTGAAAACAGAAACAAGCTTAAGTATCGATCCCAGCATGCTAGTATGGATATAATCCGATACCAACATTAGTATCATATGATGCTGTAGATTCTCAGGCAGCCAGGACATGGCAACAAGTTAATGAAAAGAAGACAAAGCAACTGGACCTCTGTTCTGTAGCTGAATACATGTGGAGTTACAAGCTTTAAACTGCATGGTGTTGGTATATATATTATCAATATTTAGATCAACCTTCATACCCCTACTTTAATGATGTAAAAATTGGATGAAATGTGGCATGATCATTCAGATTGAAGTCACTTTGAAAAACATCAGATATTTATCAGATTTAGTACCACATATGAAAGTGACCTGAGCAGGATTTGAAAAAATCAGATTCAGATTGTCATAAAAAAATAGATATGGATCACATGGTCAAAGCTGCAGCTTTAATAACATAAGGATTACACATTAACAGCCCAGTCTGAATGATGATGATGATGGTGTTTGTTTGTCCTGTAGGAGTAAATCCAGTCACGCTCCAGTTTGACCTCAACAGCTTGTTCCAGCTTGACAACCTTCTACTCAACTTCAAGGTACGACACACTAAAAATACCATAAGATGAACTTTTTATCATTAAGTCTTTGTGTACTCGAACAGTTTCAGTTATACAGAGACATCACAAAATTTTAAAACATAAATTGTAAACAAATATTGTGTTCTGCTCATGCAAACTATCTATAACATTTATAGTTTTGATACCAATTTTTTGGACACTGATGGACAAACCCTGCGATTGTTGTCTCCGTAGGGTCCTCGTCCTCAAGCCATGGTGATAGAGAGGTCTGTGAATAATGGTCAGACGTGGGAACCCGCTCTCTACTTAGCCACAGACTGTCAGAAAGCTTTTCCTGGTGTCCCGACAACGATGCCTCTTACTCTGGACCAGACATACTGCCACACCCTACCCCTTCACTCTGACCTGTACCAGGATGAGAGGGTAAGGACAAATCACTGATGCATTGTATCATACCTGTGGGGTACAATTTGTTCAACAAACTGGGCTTAAAACTCTACAATGGTGTTTTAATAATGAAGGAGCCATGTTGCATAACCTTTCCTTTTCATAAGTGTAGGCCACTGCATTCTTACTGCAGCTTCTTCCTGGCACACAACAGTGAATATGGCTTAAATTCAAGTTTACAAGCTTTTTTTTATAGAAATTTTTTGTGCTGAAAATCATTTAAGTTAAATTAACAGACCCTCCAGGATTTTGCAATGTTGCAATCGCAACTAGTAACGCAAAATCAAGAAAACCCCGCAAAATCAAGCAAACTTTTTGCAACTTTGCCTAAAACATCGCAACTTTAACCCAATATTTATTGTTTCTAAAGGGATTCGCCACCGTTTCTGCAGTCTAGTCTCTTCTTTGTGGGTTTGTGTAGTGTGGAATACAAAATAACCCCAAATAACTCACGAAGAAGACACGTGACGTCACTTCCTGTGCACATCAGAATGCCAGGACCGTGCAGGAGCAGCGACCGAAGCCAAAATGTGCACTAATGCTTCACATTTACCCACAAAGATTTCAGCAAAGGACCGCGCAAAACAGTTTCTTTCCCAGCTGCAGGAGAGTGGGGGGAAGCTGTTTTGCACGTCCTGCAGTGTAATCATGGAACATAAACACAAGTCATCCATCAACAAACACTTTGTGTCTGCAAAATGTGTCAGGAGAGCTGCAGACAAGGGACAATCTAGTCGACAAATCACCATGACACATGCTGTTTTGATCCTTTTGATAATGTCAATGTTTGTTGGTAATTATCTTACAAAACTAGTAAGTATTTTTGGTTTATATATTAAAAGTTATAGTTGTTTATTGATTTTAGTAAAAAAAAAATTGCAACTTTTAGGAAAATGCCCCGCGAAATCAGGCATTTTAGCTGCAACAATCACAAAAAATGCCCACGAAATCCTGGAGGGATTGAATTAATTAAAAATCGTTCTGGTCAGATGAGATCTGAAAATGAAATGAAGGTCAAAGAAAGGTTTACAGACAGTGGTGAGAGCAGCTATGTTGTATGGTTTGGAGACAGTGGGACGGACAAAAAGACAGGAGACAGAACAGGAAGTGACAGAGCTGAAGATGTTGAGGTTCTCCTTGGGAGGGACAAGAATGGACAGGATTAGGAATGAGGTCATCAGAGGTCCAGCACAGGTTCAATGGTACAGCATTTTAATATGATTATTATGTTTTATTGTTAATAAAATATGGATTTATGAGTTGCAAAATTTTGCATTTTGTTTTTATTTACACTTTATAGTGTATTTTTCTGAATTTTAAGTATGAACATAATAATAATAACAATAATAATAATAATAATAATAATAATAATAATACACTGGGAAAACATCTTAATTAAGCCTATACCACTATATTTTATTTTTTAAAACTGTCCGACAGTAGCTCTTGAATAGTATTTAATTTTCTTATTTGTTTTGATGATCAGTTTTACTTTCGATAGTAAAGTATTTATATTTTTATTAAAAGTCTGAATGATCACGGGGGTTAGGAAAAAGCACTGTACATGATATGTAAGAATATGTAAGTGCACTGTCGGAATATACGATTACAATTGATCTTATTTTACATAAATATGTAATTAATTATAAAAATATGCTAAGTACATGACTTCTTATAATTTAATTAGGGATATAAAGTGCCTTTCATGTAAGCCGAATGCTGAAAAACATATTTTTAACCACCTAACTTGTTTGTTTCACTCCACAGATGTGATAAATTGTTTTATTTAAACCGTTTCCTGTTCCCTGTTCTCCGACCATGTTTGCCCTCCCAACATGGCGGACCTGTTGACATATCGTTACTGTCACGTGATCGAGTGCGTTCCAACTTCCGGGTTGTGATTTCCGGGAGCTGTGTGAGGCTACAGGGTGACAGTCACAGCAGACAACAGCTCGTGTCGTCCACATGGCTCCGGTTGGTTCCTTCCAGCTGAATTAGTTTGTTTTTTTCTTTTTCTGCACGAGCAGCAGCTCATGAAGTGTCCGGATACACGCACCACGTCCTGCCGCCGGGGCGGGCGGTAACTGGCCCGGACCGGACCGGACCGTCCTGAGGCAGGCGGAAACATGCCGTCTGACGTGGAGTACAGCCCGGTGGGAGAGGGGCTGGGGATGTGGGACTTCTGGCTCTACGTGTGTCTGCGGAGAGCCGCGGTGATGGCGGCTCATATCACCGGCCTGGGCCTGACCCTGATCCTGTCCCTGCTGTCCAGACCCGGGACCAGTGAGTCCAAAGCCCTCCTCACTTCTTCATCGTATTCAGGCTGACACACAATTGGACACTGCTCGATTAAAGGATGGCAGGTTTGGTGAGGTGCAACATAATGATAGTAGTAGTAGTAGGCTGCAACACACATACACACACACACACATCAATATGTATATAAGTGAATGTAGACTTGCACAAGCTATAAATTTATAATTTACATGTAAAGTAGTAAAAAATGGGAATCAAATTGAATGTATTTGTAAAAGCAAACACTATATTTTGACATACCTATTTTAAAGGTTCTTGATTTAACTTTTAAAGACTGGATTTATTTTCCTAAAAGGAATAACAGGAGTTATTTAATGTCATGTTCTGTTAGTTGTTTTTTATGCTGACTGTGATGATGAGTAAAGACACAGCTTGTTCAGGGGAGTTGGTGGACATCGTTGACATTCCTGGTGCGTTTGCTCAGATAAAGTAACACAACTTGACTTTAATAATGGCCACAGCCTCTGAAGGAGATGAACAGGTTTGAACCTCTCCACAGGAAGAGCTGGTGCTCAGTCTGGGTTGTGTCTTTGGTGTTTTTTCACGGTACAAGCTGATGTAAATGGTAACTTTTCAGAGGATTTGATCCATGATATGTTTCCTTTTAATTATCTGAAAGTAAGATATTTTCTGTTGTGTCTGTTTGTTGCAGGTCTGTTTTCTTGGCATCCGGTGTGCATGTCTGTTGGTGTAAGTTTACAGTATCAGTCTCTACACACACACACACACACACACACACACACACACACACAGCTAAAGTCTGTGCCCAATCCAACCCTATTAGTAAAACATTTTCTAAGTGTAGTCCTAAAATAAAGTACTTTAAATCTGTTCAGACTTGTTCAGTTAGTTGGCTCCTTTCTAGATTTAACGCCCCCCACCGAAGGCAGAGTGATGACGTTTCTGCCCGTGTCCGTGCGTGTGTATTCGTTTGTCTGTACCGTTCTTTGTTTAAAAGTTTGCCATTAATGGTTTAAGTGAACTCTGTCTGTCTGTTAGCCAAATATCCCATGAATCACTGCACTGATTTTAATAAAACATTCAGAAAGTAATCATTGGATGAACATCTAGGACTGATTCATTTTTGGAATCAAGCCCATTCAAGATGGCCGCCGCAGCTAATCAGCCTACACAAAAATAGATACACCTCAGGAAATTTTACAGATAATGACAACACAAACCACCACAAACTCCCAGTGCTAATTGATCATGTGAGATCACAAAGGATATTGTATGACGCAACTTTCAAGGTTTACCAAAAACGTCTGCAGCTCCTTCGTTTCTCATCATCAGATCTTAGCTTGAAACTCATGACAAGCAGTGGGCGATACTCTCTCCTTCAAGGAAGCGTAGGCCTTTAATTAGTTTACTGTAGTCTGTCTTCTTTCCACTGTAAATAATGAATGCAGAAGCACTGCTTCAGGTATTGTGTAACTGGTTGAATATGAAGCTTGTTTGTCGGCGCCGGCAGGGTGGGTTCTGGTAACTCGGCCAGCTGCTGAGCCCAGTGAGTCAGTGACAGAGTCGTCCTCCCTGGTCTGTTTGTTCTAGAAACCCTACAACTGTCCGCGCCCAAATGAAAGGCCAAGCTCTCCTTGAAGGAATGCATATCACCCGCCTCCTTTCAAACTGGATCATCTGATGATGAGAAGGGACAGTGTTGTCTTCTGTCAAACTGTGAGATGTTATCACTCCTCAGCATAAATATGGGGCAGACGTTTGTTTCCTGAATTGCTAACCACACAAATGTAACAATTTGTTACATTTTCTGTGAAAAAAGACAGGATATATTTATTTATAATATTTTTTCTCCCTCCTGCTGCTCGAGGTTGTGTCTAATTGAATGAATAATTAGAGAAACAGCTGCCTCCCCAAACTATACTCAACTACTACCACACAAGATTTATTTCAAGAACTGTAAATTGATTGAGTTAAAGCCATTTTTGTGTTTTGTAGGTTTGGTTCGTTGTAGTGGCCATTTTGAATGGGGTTAACTCCAAAATGGATTTGGTTGTAGATGTCTGAAAGTTTATTTAAAATCTGTCCACTGGTTCATGAGATATTTTGTTAACAGACAGACCAAAACATTATGTGGCTTCTGATGGTCAAGGTTGAGGTTTCAAATGAAAGTGAGTGAAAACATATTCATGCATCACTTTTTGGTTTTATATATATAAAATAAATAACTAAAAACTGACAAAAGTAATAAGAAAAAAATGACTAAGAATCAGCTAATGAAAATCAGACATTGCTTTTGAATTTTGGTTCAACAAAAGAAAAAAAACAAATGAATCTGGCCTTGACAAAAAGGATGGTACTCCTAGAAAAGATTGAAACTAATCTGCCCACAGGGACATGTTAAACTAAGGTGTGTCCTGTAATCAGCATCACAGGTGTCTTCAATCCTGTAATCAGTCAGTCTGCCTGTTTAAAGGCTGAAAGTAGTCACAGGGCTGTTTGGTATCATGGTGTGTACCACACTGAACATGGGGCACAGAAGGCTAAGGACAGAGTTGTCTCAGGAGCTTAGAAAGAAAATTATTGACATCATGTTAAAGATACAGACTAGAAGACCATCTCCAAGCAGCTTGATGTTCCTGTGACTACAGCTGCACAGATTATTCAGAAGGTTAATGTCCACAGGACTGGAGACAACCTCCCTGGATGTGGCTGCAAGAGGAAAACTGATGACAAAATGAAGATATGGTTAATACAAATGGGCAAGGTCCATCAGTGTCAGATCACACCATCGGTTACTGTTTGAGCCATAGTGGACTAGAAGACGACCGTGGAGGACACCAAATCCATATTGAGAAGCCACAAAGCTTCTGAGAGAATGTCCTTTAGACAGATGAGACAAAACTGGAGCTTTTTAGCAACAAGTCTCAGCTCTGTGTTCACAGACCCAAAAATAAAACCTCTACAGTGAAACATGGATGAGGTTTGCTCTGTTCTGGGGCTGCTTTTCTGCATCTGACACAGGGTGTCTTGAATCTGTTCAGGGTCCAATGAAATGTGCAGCCCAGTGTAAGAAAAGTTGGTCTCAGTCACAGGTCATGGATTCTTCAACAGGATAATGACCCAAAACATACAGCTAAACACCTAAGAATGACCCAGAACCAAACACTGGACTATTCTAAAATTTCCTTCTGAGCCCTGATCTAAATCCTGTTGAACATCTGTGGAAGGAGGTGAAACATCTGGAGAAGCCTGAGACAGGTGGAGCAGTTTATTCATGAGGAGTGGGCCAAAATACCTGTGGACAGGTGCAGACGTCTCAGAAAGTTGCAGAAATCACTTTAATGCTTCAAATGGTTGTGCAATAAAATATTAAGTTTGCTTTTAAATTTTGGTTCAACAGAAATACATTAAAAACTAATGTCTGATTTTAGTTCATTTGTAGTCGTTTTCTTCGTATTAGAATGGTCAGTGCCAAGTCATTTCAGTGATCTTTGTGGGCTTTATTTCTTTAATGAAAGGGTACAAACACATTTATCCACATCTGTGCATGCTGTAGAGCTGCAGCTGACATTTTTCTGTCTTCTCTCTGCAGTATTGCCTGTGCATGACTGAAGGCATCCTGCTGTTTTCAGCTGAAGGATCCCTCTTTTGCTGTAAGTCTCGAAAGAGTAAGGTCCGTCTCCACTGGTTGTGTCAGGCTCTGGTTCTGGTAGCTGCAGCCACCGGACTGGGCTTCATCCTGGCCAGTAAGAACGTGTCTGAGCTGCCCCACCTGGTGTCCTGGCACAGCCTGCTGGGCTGCTGCACGCTGGCCTCCACCGCGCTCCAAGCAGGGTTCGGCCTCTGCATGATCTTCCACAAGCAGCTGCGCCTCTCCTCCCCCCCACCCAGACTGAAGCTGTACCATGCCACCTGTGGCCTGGTGGTCTACCTGCTGGCCACAGTGACTGTCACGTCGGCCATGTTCTCAGATTGGTACCAGGCCACGGTGAAAGGGGCGGCGTGGTGGGTCTTCCTCCTGTTGCCCCTCTTCCCCTCCCTGGTGGTCATGAACCAGATCACTAATGCCTACCTGCGCCGCAAGAAGATAACCAGCTAGTTGGCACACAGCACGGAGCAGGTGGACTTCCTTTGTACGGAGGTCATGTTGGATTTACTCAGACAAAAGACCCTCCACTGTTGACTGATTGAAGATTTGAACAACTCAGACTCCATCTTGTGGCCAGTGGAGGAACTGCAGCGTGAAACTTCTCTATACCTGATGTGACCTTTGACCTCAGGCTCAGGGTTTCTTCAGAGATGGTGGAGACCTGTGAATGTCTGCTGCATTTCAAGACATTATTGCACTACATATGCAGTGAAACCAGTTCTTTTAGTGGGGATAGTTTTTTTTTTTGTAATTGTGTTGATGTGAGTGAGCTGCACAATGCAGCAGCTTTTAGCTCTACTAGTTTCACTGTGGGACAATTGATTGTTTATTTATTTTTTTATCTTTTGTAAGACATAAAAAGAGGAGCTTCAAGGGCAATGATGAAAGTATTGTGGATGATTTTGTACCAGCAGTAAATCTTTTGTTTTTCTGTTTGATCTGTGGTGATTCTGACCGATGCTACACGAAGCTTTCATCAAAACCAAATTATTAATTACTTCAACCACCAGAGAACTAGAAGCTATTTTTGTGCAACAGATGTGCAAAATGATGGCTAGCTTTCTGAAATAAAAATGCTAAATTATTTTTCTGTAAAAAAACACTTTTTTAAAACCAAATTAAAGGCCTAGTATTCCTTGAACGAATGCATATCACCCGCTGCCTTTGGCAGGGTTTTAAACTGAGATCGTCTTATGTTGAGTTGTAGCCATTTGGTCATACGTTAATAATGTTGTGTGATCTTATGTGATATTGTGAGATGTGTTAATGCTCAAAGTATGTGTGGTGAATGAGCAGCAGTGACCGCCACATCACATTTTAGCTTAATATCTGTAAAAGTCACAGAGTTAGAGCCATTTTTCTGTTTCCTAAGGTCTACTAGTTGTGGTGGCCATCCAGAGATGAGATGACTCTGTGTTGTTTAAATGTAGACATACATCCAATGATTGCTTTTTGAGACTTTCATTAAAATTCATCCTGTGGTTCATGAGCTATTTTGCTCACAGACAGACAAACTATTCCACATAGGCAAAAACATTGTCACTGAAAAGTCACCAACATGTTGAGTTTGCTGTGAGATCATTAAAGGACAGCTGTGAGCCTTTTTGAACCAGTTCAGACTGTGATGTGACTGTGGCGTTCTCTGGAAGAACATCGTTGGAAGACCTTGGCAATCATTGAGCGCTCACCTAAAGACCACTGAAAGATATAATACATTTTGGCTTAGTGGTGGCCCAATGGGCTCTGTCCTGTTGAAGAGCAGGATTAAATCATTGCTATGGTAGGAGATATGTTCTGTCAGAACTACAATAACTACTAACTAAAGCACTGAAGAAAAAGTGTTGGTGTTTTGAACTGGGAGAACTGTCTGGTCGAACAGTACTCTGCAGCAGGCAGGCAGGCAAACCTTTAAAAGGTCCTCCAGGCACTAAACAGAAAAACAAAGCAGTCCATTTCCTGTCCAGCTACATACAGTCTACCTAGTCCAATTAGAATACAATATAATCAGATTCAATAGATTATAATATGCCATTTAATAAAAAGTTGTTCACTGATTGCATCAAATCTTCACTTCGATTCAATCCTTCATCTTAAGGCCGAACAGTCCGATGGGCGACGATGGACAGAAAGGACTTCCTTTTAACAATAAGAGTCTAAAAGGAAAAAAAATCACAATTTCTCTTGGCATCTTCAAACATTTCTGTTAAAACCACATATAGCACCTTTGGTTTATGAGTATTAGTCTGTTTGAGTCAGCTGTCTTTGGTGAGCTTGATTGCCAGTTGTGGTTTTGTTTGTTTTTGGCTTTCCAGCAGAAATGGTAATAATTAACCAATTTCATAATTTCTATTAATAAATAAGCCTAATAGCATTGTTCTGTCTGTTCTATATTTACTGGACTTGCAACCTGTCCAGGGTGTACCCTGCCCCTTGCACAATGAGGTAGGTACCAGCTCTACCACAACTTTGTACAGAACAGCGGAACAAGGAAATACGTGGATGAGAGGTCTGGACTGCAGGCAGGCCAGTTCAGCACCAGTCTCTTCTGCTATGAAGCCATGCTGCTGTAATTGATGGAGGATATGGTTTAACATTGTCTTGCTGAAATATGCAAGGTCCCCCCCTGAAAAAGCCATTGTTTGGATGGGAGCATATGTCAAACCTGTATATACTTTTCTGTATTGATGGTGCCTTTCCAGATGTGTAAGCTGCCCATGCTAGAGTCAGTAATACACTTCCATACGATCAGAGAGGCAGGCTTTTGAGCTGTGCACTGATAACAGGCTGGGTGGTCCCCATCCTATTTAGTACGGAGGATATAGCAATCGTGGTTTCCAAATAAAATTTTAGTTTTTCATTCATCTGACCACAGAACAGTTTCAGTCCTCAGAGTGGTATCAACTTCAATAAAGTGGCAGTTTAATGATGTTACTACCTTTATGAAACACAATAAAACAAAGGGATAGTCTGGTTTTAAAGGACAAGTTGCCACTTTCTTATTTTAAGTATATGAATTACAATTAAAGGTGCTAAAACAGAAAGTCTCTCTGAGAACAACCCTAATAGCCACTATATGCACCTCTATGCCCAACAAAGACAACAGCATAACCAGCAGGCAAAAACAGCACCTCAAATGTCATAATCTAAAATCCCATCAGCCAGTGGCAAAGCAACCAAGAGAGAGACCACTACAAGCAAAATGAGGTCAAAACGAATTTCACACCAAGCAGGAGGGCATGAACTTCCACGGACCAATATGGTAAACTCTCAATATTAAAATCTGTCTTTAACAACAAAATAAAGAAATACAAGGGCCAAAGGTAATCGGGGAGCACACTGTGGACGGAAGACGTGGGCTGGATATCAGCTGGTCTTCAAACTGTGGATCAATAAATCTCCTGGGTCTGTCCTTTCTGTCCACCTCCGTCTTTAGTGCTTTATCTGAGTTTAGAGCTAAACTCTGAGCTTTTAGATTCAAAAGAAACCAGAGAAAACTCAGTTTAACAGAAACTACAGTGTGATGCTGAGATTAAAAATACATTAAAGAAGCAGAAATGACACTGTTAATGCTGAAACAATCAGAACTAAAGCTAAAATAATAAGTTAGTTTTACAGATAATAAGGTAAATTTGTGGTGTGGTAGCTGAGAGTTATCCCCAACTCAAAATCTCTCAGTATTTTGCTTATTGTTAAGAAAAAAAAATAAAAAATTGAGGTAATCCTCAGCAGAAGATGAATCTGGTTTGGGTATTTCAGGAAGTACAAAAACATGAACGCTGTCTGGGTCCTCTCTGTGGCCACTGTTACTAATACCTGTAAGCCTTATTCTACAAGTATCCAGTTAAACTTTGTCTGATTTCATCGGTTTAAAAATCCCACCCTGGATAGGGTACAGACAGCTGCAGTGGGGAACAATTATTGTGCATACAGTTTGAATTTCAGTTCATTTGAGTTTTTCCACTTCATTTTTATTTAGCTCTGGACCTAATAAAATGTAGAGTAAAAGAACAGACAATTACATTTAAATCTGGTTGTGGGACACAAATCTCAAACCCAAAAGATAATCCAAGTTTACAGATTCTAAACAGCACAACCCCAAATCCAGAGACCAATCAGTCCCAAAACATTCCTCAGGTTTACAGATTATTCTTTCATTCTCAGAATGCATCAAAACAAGCAACTAACATACATGAAGGGTGGATTAACGTAATACTGGAACTGGGAACTATCTAATGGAACGCTCCATGGAGTCAGAGATCAAATATGGCTCCTCATACATGAAAAGCTGTGTTAGCCGCTGAATGAAACCTTTTATTTTCTCTTCTGTCAGGCTGGATGTCATTAAATCCCTAACACAGCCCTGTAATGGCTCTGTTAATGAACATGTTTGTTCAGAGTCTGAATGCAGGAAAATACAGTTTTTATGTATTGCTCCCAATAGTTAGGCTGGTTACTGAGCGCAACAAGCAGCACATCCTACTGGGGTTCTGATTTGAACACAATGAAGTGAGGCGAGACCTCAGTCCCACATCTGAGTTCTGACTAAACAAAACACCATCAGTCAGTTGTAACTGCTAAGCAAATGTGAGGAGAACTTTGGAAATGCTCATGTTTCCATCATCTGGTTCTGTTTGGTTTTTGTGTGTCTCTGTGATGGACTGACGACCTCTGACCCCTGGAGATAGGCACTCGCTTCCTGTGGCTCTGTACGAAAAAACTGGGAAATAGAAATGCTTGTTTCTTCTTTTTTACATCTCAGCACAAAAATACAGAAAGATCATAATAAATCCATCCTGCTGACCAATATAAGAGCTGTAATTTCACTACGGTTCCCTTAAACTCTGGATTGTTCAGACACTGGTCCAGCTGGACCTGCAGCTCCACTTCCTCCTGGAGGTTTCCATGGTGTTACTGACAAGAGTCCAGACTTGTCTGCTTATCCTCACAGATGAAGGCCACAGAGCTGTTCAGCAGGTCGTACATGTTGACCTCCAACACCTCCCCCGATGATTGGCCCTCTCCTCCACCTGCAAGAGTTACTAGGACATGTGGGCCGGCCCCCAGCTGGCTTTGCTCCTTGGGAAGGATGTTCAGCTCAGCTCCGTCTTCCCTGTCCCCCACAGAGTCTGCTGAAATCACCTGATTGAACAAAAAAAGGTTGTTTTTTTAACTGGTCTGAGCAAAACAAAAAACTAGGAGTGTTTGCTTCAATAATTTGAACCAGACTTCATACAAAATAAAAAGCCACACTGAACGCCTTTCTAGCCAACCAGGCCACTCAAAGCGCTTTACAACACACACTGTCCTCATTTACCCATCTACACACACATTCATACAGCACTACTGAATCTACAAAGCTAATCATTCTACAGAGTCTAATCAAGGCTTTAGATGGCATTCATACACCAACTGGGCACATCGGAGGCAGTGAGGGGTTCTGGGTCTTGGCCGGGGACATAAGACTGTGTACTGGTGGAATCAAACTGCTCTAACCACTGAGACACAACCACCCTCATAAATAACATCTCCTAATGTGAAAATACAAAACAAATAAAACTTCTCAGCTACCTGAGTGCTAATGTGACAAAATGATGCTTGAGATCATGGCTTATGTGATACAACAGCTTGCCATACCTGCACCTGTTTAGGTAGTATCTTCTGTTGCTTATGGTCTGTTGTGGCACTAAAATGCAGTTAAACAAGATCCTGTGACCAACGTGTTTGTTCTCTGTTCACTGTACCCGTCCACAACGTCTGAGCCAAACTGTCAGGATATGATTACATGTACCACTGCCCCCTATGAACGATGATCATCAGTTATTCCAGTTTCATTATATCGGAGCTGAACTTTGAACTCGTTTTTATGAGGGATAAACTTACTAGCTTCCATACTTATTTGTGATCACTAAAAGCACTTCTGACAATATACAGTGGGTTGCAAAAGTATTCATCCCTCTTGGTATCCTTTCTATTTAGTTGCCAACCTGAAATTTAATTGGATTTTTAATTTGATTATAAGCTCTGACACCGGTCATAAAGGGACCTAACAGCCCGTATCAAAGGGCCTGGTACCCCATACTCCCGGAGCACCCCCCACAAG
>NC_051433.1:29634920-29665681 GCF_001649575.2 Kryptolebias marmoratus | reverse complement strand
CTCAAGGACCCTGCTGAGGGTACAGAGCTGGTCCAGTGTTCCACGGTCAGGACGAAAACCACACTGCTCTTCCTGAATCCGAGGTTCGACTATCCAACGAACCCTCCTCTCCAGAACCCCCGAATAGACCTTACCAGGGAGGCTTAAGGTCTCTGTATTTGGAACACACCCTCCGGTCCCCCTTTTTGAATAAGGGGACCACCACCCCGGTCTGCCAATCCAGGGGAACTGTCCCCGATGTCCACGCGATACTGCAGAGTCACATTAACCAACACGACCCTACAACATTCAGAGCTATAAGGAACTCATCCACCCCCGGAGCAGGACCCTACTAATAAAAAACATCCCCACAACATGATGCTGCCACCACCATGCATCACTGTGGGGGTTGTCTTCTCAACATGATGGGAGGTGGTAGATCTGAAGCAGACAGTGTTGTCCTTCAAAGCGAAGGAGCTGAAGACATACAGTATGCACGCACCATTTTAGAGTGTTATATATTTTTAAAACAAGTTTAAACACATTTTTGCTTCATTAATCTGAATTTTAATTTTAATGAAACAAAAAAATCCAATTAAATTCCAGATTGTAAATCAACAAAATAGAAAGAATACCAAGAGGGATGAATACTTCGGCCTGGCAACCAATCCAATAAGCCCTGTGTTTAGGCTGTATGGAGATCTTTAGCAGCTGGTGTTACCGTGTAGGAGGTGGAGGCCTGCTCCTCCTCCTGCTGTGCCTCCATGTGACAGGACAGCAAGTGCTCCTGCAGCTCCAGCTGTGAGATGCAGATCAGGGAGCAGAGAGGGCAGTTAAACGCCTCACCGCTCTGGCTGACATGTTGCCTGCAGATGTGCTCCTGCACTTTGTCACTGCCACTCAGGTCAGCCCTACAGAAGAAACAACGCACCGCCGACACCTCTGAGCCTGGAGAACAAGATCAGGAAAGATAATTAAACAGAAATGAATCTGCAACCAGCCAGCTGCCTCGGCACAGAAACATTTAATTATTTTAGTTTCACTCCAAAGCAGCTGAAAGTGTGAGCAGACAGTGTGTGGTTCTGATTGATGCTGTTCAGACAACTTTGTTGTTTGGTATTGTAGCTAAATACATGTGGGGGTTGTTTGATTCTTTGTCCAATTTTATTTAATCTTTATATGTTTCTACTTGATGAACATCACTCAGAAATTTAATGTAAACTATTTGAAATATGTAGATGATCAGTTGTAGATTTCCTTATTTTCTGTTGATACAGAGCCTCTAAACTCCCTCACATGATGTATAAATGATATTGTTGTATGGATGTTACACAACTCCTTACAGTTAAACCAATAATAAAACAGAAATACTTATTTAGTGCAAAGACTCAGAGACAGAAAGTCGCAGCTCTCTTCAGTTCTAAGCCATCGAAAAATGAAGCAGCCTTTTATCGTTTAGGAAACATTTAGAGAGTTGGGACATTTTTTTAATCAAAAAATAAATGAGAAAATGAATTTTTAACAAGCAGTTTGGACTACTAGAATGACCTTTTTACAGGCCTCCTAAAATCTGTATCAAACAGCGAATTCAAAATGCATCTGCTCAGATTCTCCCAGGAACCAGGAAACCTGTTTCTAAACTGCCTTCCTGTTGAAGTCAGAAATAATGTTAAAGTCTTACTGCTTGTATTTAAGGCAATAAATGGTTACCTGTCAGCTCACTCAGGTCTGCAGACGGTGATAACAGTAATACCTCGTACCTTTTCCAGATCAGGGGACCTGCTTTTTGAAATGAGATGCCCTACTTCTAGATTTGAGAGAAGCCCCTCCATCTTAAAGTTAAAAATGTTCCCTTTTTGAAAAAGCACAAGATGAACTTTTCATTGTTTGTGTATTTTATATTAGCACTTTTATGACTCTGCTCTCATAGCATTTTTTCTGTGTGTGTGTGTATGAATACGTCTGTATGAGTTTTATGTATATATTTGCATTCTTATTGGAAATCACGTTGTGTTTTATAAATAAGGTTTGGTGGAGTTGTGCTGCTGCTCCTCGTGTTCATGCTGATGTGTTTGACCTTCCTCACCTTGGTGCTCATCAGCTTGGTGTTTGCCTAAACTGTCAGTGCTGGGAAAGAACTTGAAGCAGAGGTCACACTGCACTAAGGTCTTGAGCTGCCGGGTTTGGCTGGCAAACACTTCAGGATGGTTGGTTCGGTTATGATACCACAATCCAGACAGTTGCTGCAGCGAGAGAGAAGATTTGTCATTTAGCCTCTTCATACCGCTGCAGTGGATTTGAAATGAATTGCACAGATAAACTTCACAAATTCTACAGTAATGGTCTATATAATATAAAATTCAGACATAACTAAAAAACTCCAAAGAAAGTCGAATGTTTGTTTCTGAAAACATGTTTTCATGAAAAAACAATAAATTCTCAGCATTCTTTTCTAAACCAGAGCTGGAACCTGAACCACAAAATAAGACAAGTGGCTTAATGAAGGAACTATAAGTTCAATACTAGGTTTTAATCCCCACAAAATGGCTTCACTTTTAAGCTGGGCTTCTCACCATGGCAATCAGGGGTGTAAAGGTACTTGTTTACAGTAAATGACTGTCTAGTCACCTCGGTTTTTGAGGTCAGAGTTTAAAATGGGTTTTGATGTAAGAAAAGATAAAAAACCAGATGCTTAATGATGGTTATGTCTTATTTTGAACAGACAAGCAGGAGTGGAGGCTCTAAGGTGGCGGGGCAATGATCAGCTGGTACCTTCACTGTAAAATAAATAATAAATAAGTTGTAATGTTCTGTCATATTCATTTCATTTAAACTGAAAACAGTGTCCTGCAGACCACGAGTCAAACAAACAGGTTGATCAACTCAATTACTGAAAAAACAGAAGGGTTTGTTTCTTAATTTGGCCTAAACTTAATTCCAAATAAAAAAGCGTTTGAGAACTAAAAAACATCTCCTAAATAACATCACCAACAGATCCTGTGCTTCATATTAACTATTCTTACTTTGCTTTAGTTTAGAGTGCTTTAGACAGTTCACTCCTTTTGTTGGCATGAAGCAGTTTAAAAACATCTCTTCCAGATGAGACAAATAATCAACTGTGGCTGTATTCTGTGGCTGATTGCACGCAGCAGCATGGCGTCTGTATGGTGACAGCTCGGCAGAAATAAATGTACCGATGCACTCATAAAGTTAGTCTCTCACTGGGTTGCAACCGTTGGAGACTCAAAATTACAAGAAAACCAAACATTTTTCAGTTTCAGTCTCACTGATTCTGCGTGTTTGCAGCCAAAGATCAGCAAGCCGTGCGGCCACGATTTACACGGCCAACTTTTAAAAGTCACAACTTTCTCTTGTGTACACGGCTTGCAAAAGTGCGTTCCAGGTCTTGCATATTATTTTTATTAGTTGAAATGTTTAAACTGAAGGATCTTGTTGCTAAAAGTGCGGCGTATTACAAACACCAAACTGCATCAGATGAAATCTCTGTATTTAGATTTATATCAACATCCATCTTAGAAAAGGTTTTGACTGATTATCAATCAGCAGACAACTAAAATCCTTATTTGCATTTTAGACCCTCATGAGCTTAAAAATATTAACAAAAGCAATCACTGCTCGAAATTGTTTTTATTTTTGTTTTTAAAGAACATTTTAAAACACCACGTGTTGTTTCTGACACAATGGGGCTGAAACATTCAATTGGAAAAAAACATAAGTATCTATAAGGTGTTCGCTCTACTTGTGCAGTAATAATGGAGCAGTGACACTGATAAGCTTACACTTTTACAGTTTACCGTTATAAGCACTCAGATTGCCATGTTTGTTTTGTTGGATCCCTGATTGTGAAGGGGACTTGGTGAGGTAACGTGAAGGTGCACCTGTCTGCTGCACCTCACCTGGTACGACTTGTTGCAGAACTGACAGCTGAACGGTTTGTTCCCAGAGTGTGTGGCCTTATGTTTGTCCAGCAGAACGGCGCTGGGGAACACCTTGTTGCACGTGGAACACTTGTGAAACTCTTTTGGGTGAAAGTCCTGGATGTGCTGCTGATGCTCCTCCAGCGAGGAGAAACTTAGACAGCACTTCTTACAGTCGTGAGGTTCTGATAAGTCTGACACAGAGCAGGAAACACAAAACACACTAGAGTTAGTCATGGTGTTCCTCAGGGTTCAATGCTTGCACAAATACTTTCAGTTAGGTGAGACTATTTCTGTTGTCATGCTGATGAAACTGAATTATACTGATCCATGAAGTTTTTATCTGTGTGTGTTTATTCATCTTTAGGGTTTATTGACACTCTGAGATCGAAATCACCGAATGTACATCTACAACTGACTAACGTTTGGAGTCAGTCCAATTCCAGATAGCCACCACAGTTAATCAACCTTAACAAATGCAAAAACGGCTACAACTAAGTTATTTGACACATATTGAGCTCAACTTTGGTGTGGTAGTAGCTGATCTGGGAGATTTTTTAAGGCATCACCATTAACTACTAAAGTCAACTCTGTCTTTTGGTTAGCTAAATATCTCATGAACCACTGAACAGACTTTATTGAAACTCTCAGAAAGTAAGCATTGGTTGTATATCTACAACTGGTCAACCTTTGGTGTCAACCCAATTCAAGATGGCTGCCAGAGCTAATCAACATAAGCAAATAGAAAAATGGCTATAACTTCGTCAAATTTACAAATATTGAGCTAAAACGTGATTATGTTGTAGCTGAGGGTCATTCATAACACATTCTGAGCTCTAACAGATCACATGAAAACTCGTAACATTGTGTAAAGCCGAACATAATGTAATTTTTAAAATTCTTCTCTCTCTTTCTCATCATAAGATGATCTTAGTTTAAAATGTTGTCATGATATGAATTCCTTCAAGGAAAGCTAGGCCTTTAAAATGTGTTGGCTCTGCTGTTCTTTGTCAGCTTGTCTAATCTGGTCACCTGATAGAACTCATCCTGTAACGGAATATGAGATTTTTACATTAAAATGTGAAGTAGCCTAAAAAGTGTGAGTGACTTCCTGTTGTGTTCTTACTGTGGAAGGTTTGCAGGTGCACAGTGAGTCCGCTGGCCTGGCTGTAGCCTTTCCCACATTCCCGACACACATAAGGCCGGTCGCCGGTGTGTGTCCGAACGTGTCGTGAAAGCTCAATGGACTGAGCAAAGACAGCCTTACAGTACTGGCACACATACATCTTTCCTGGGAATAACAAAACGCCAACACACATAAAGTAAAAGAAAACAAAACTTATTTCTGTTTCTTGTTCTTCGAAACCAAATGAAAAGTGTGCAGAGTGTGAGTGGCGTACCTTCAGAGTGTTTCTTCTTGGTGTGGTATGAGAGTGCAGCTGCCACACTGAAGCTCATGTCACAGTGCTGGCAGTGGTACGGTTTCTCTCCTGTATGCAGCCGCATGTGGTTTTTCAGAGAAGAGTTCGCACCAAACTTTGCGCCACATTCCTCACAGGCAAACGGCTTCTGGTCAAAGTGCTCCGTTTGTTTGTGGTAAACCAAACCTGAAAAATGACACCTTTAGTTGGAACCAGCTGTGGACAAATGAAGAAATGTGAACCAAGCAGATAGATTAGATCACTGACGAAAATGGTTTTGTCCCTGACTCAAACATCTCCAGGTCTTGTCCAATCATTACCAAGTCTTATTAACAGGTTTACTGAGCCTGACACTGCTCTCCCAGCAAACTACAGCACAGTACATGCACCTGCCACCACAGTCCAAGAAAACAATTGGAACATCTTAGAGCACATGTTCAAGGATTGAGGTTTCTTCATAAAGTAGAGTTTGTAAACAGTGTTGGTACTCCTCCTGTCTGTCTGCAACACCCCCCTCTGAAGCAGAGAGATTCTGCAGGTGGGATAACTCAATCATATTGAAAGACTAATCAGAAACACAGACAGGACCGTCCCCCTGTGGTGCTCTTCTACTGATTGCCACATCAGACAGGGTCCTCCCCAGCCTGTCTGTCAGATAATCAGCATCCCAGGAGTCAGTAGATGCACTCGCACCCATCCTGAGCAGCTTGTCAAAGTAGAGACACGGAGAACAGACTGAAGACAGCATCACCAGCACTAGGAGTTTGATAGAAGTCACATTGTGGGTTTGCATGTAGCTGAGTTGTCGGATTGAGGTTCGATATGTGGGTCATATAGATGTTACAGTGGCCTGATGTTGGAACCACTTGGGACATGATGGAACTCACATACCTTGGGAAGGTTCTGGACACTCAGGACAGACCACACCATGACATCTCTGCCTGCCACGCAGACATCCCTTAGCATCCTGTACTGTGTCTCAGCGACTGGTATCAGCTGAACTACTATGGGACTACTAACCAATACTGGACCACTAACTACAACTAGTTGGCTACTAACCCTACTGACCTGGGACCTACAGTTTGCCTGAACTGCTCTGTTCTCAATTCAAACTGACATTGTATTCAATATAAGACAGTCAGATGACCGTTCAACACATGCAGTTTCATTTCAATTCCACCACTCTGTCTGTGTGCTTAATGGGTTTTGTGTGTGTGTGTGTGTGTGTGTGGCCATGTATTTGATACATTGTGGGGACAATTTTCCTAACATATACTACCTTGTGAGGACCAACTGCTCCTCGTGGGGACCAAAGCCTGGTCCCCACGAGGAGAAATGATGTTTTTGGGTTAGGGGTTAGGTTTAGGACTAAGGTTTGGTTTAGGGTTAGCTATGTACTGGTAATGGTTAGGGTTAGGGTAATGGTCAGGGTTAGGCTGTAGTTAGGCTGTAGAAATGAATAGAAGTCAATGGAAAGTCCCTGCAAAGATAGAGACATAACATGTGTGTGTGTGTGTGTGTGTGTGTGTATACCTGGTCTGTTACTTTTTTAGGACCTTTTCTGGTATAATTACCTACCTTGTCAGAACCGGTAGTCTATATGGGGACCAAAGCCCGGTCCTAATATGGTGGAACCTCATTTCTGGGTTAGGTGTTAGGTTTAGGGTAAAAGTGTGACTTGAGATTAGGTTAGGGTTAGTCATGTAATGGTAAAGGTTAGGTTTAGGGTCAGGGTCTGGGTTAGGCTACAGGAACAAATGGAAGTGAATACAGGACAGAAATGTGATTATGTGTGCTGTGTGTGCAAAGCATTGTTAAAGTTGCAGTTTGAAAAAAGTTATTCCAACTTTGAACAGCAGAGATGAATAAAAACAAATGTCATCATTCATTTGACACACCTGCAGGTCCGGGTGTTGGAGCTAACTCTTACCTGATGGGTGGGCGAAGGTGCGCCCACAGAGGTCGCAGGCCACCTTCCTCTTGACCCGCACTGCGTTATAATGAGCCTCGGCCCGGTGGCGCCGTAGAGCTCGCTGGTTAACTAGTTTCTTGGGGCACTGTGGACACTGCAGCTCACAGTCCTGGGACATGGAGCACTTCTTTATGTGGGCCAACATCCTGCACTTGAAGTCAAAACTCTTCTTACACCAGCTGCAGATGTAGGGTTTGGAGCCGGCTGAGGCGGAGGATGAAGATTCTGCTGCAGTGTTTGTGTCTTTCCCCTCCTCCTCGGTCTGCTCCTTACTGCTATCGTTTTCCACCTCGGGCTCTGGATTTTCTTGTTGTTCCGAGTCAACTGTGAAAGATGAAAAAAGGTTAGAGATGTAACAGTGAGGATAAGAACCCACATGAGTCCAGACAGCTTGTCTTTACCTCCAGCCCGGGTTGTGTTCTTTTCCATATCGTCCAGCAGAGAGAGCAGCAGTGCAGGGAAGGAGGAAGGAGCTTTCTGCTGGACAGCTCGGAGCAGCTGAAGCAACACCTTCTCAGTGATCACTCCATCCCTCACGTTACTCATTAGCTTCTCCAACACTGAGCTGGGATTAGTCTCCTCACAGCACTGACACACAACCTGAAAGGAGTAGAACATTACCACTAAATCTTAGGATCTGATCATGCATACCTGATGATCAGAGCCCAAGCAGGCAGGTCTGAGCTGTGAAATGCATTCTGGGTGATCAGAGCTCTGTTGTCCACTCAAGGCTTCATGCACAAACATGTGTTGTCTGTCACAATGAGCAACAAACAACAGCATAATGATTTTTTTGTAAAAAATCACAAACATATTCAGTCCATACACAGACTATAACTTATTTGTATTTGAACATTTTCAGATTCAATTAGTTGACTTTTTAAGTACTGGCCTCCTTCCAGATTTCTTCTGTTTTTGCTTTTTTGTAACACTTAAATGTTTTAAATCATCAAATAAATGATAATATCAGACACAGATAACCTGAGTAAATACAAAATGTAGCTTTTAAATGATGATGTTTTATTTTTAATATAAAGAAAAATATATCTAAACCAAGCTTGACCTGTGTAGAAAAGTAATTCCCCCCTTGTTAAAGACAAAATAATGTGATTGACCATATTCTGTGGACAGAGTTTCACTAGTCACACCCAGGTCTGATTACTGCCTGACCTGTATCGTGAAACCACTTAAATTGAGCCGTTATCCACAAATGGAGAAAACATAGAACAGTAGTGAACCTTCCCATGAGTGGCCAGCCGACCAAAATGACTCCACGAACACATCCCTGACTCATCCAGGAGGTCCTGAAAGGATCCAGAACAACATCTAAAGCTCTGCAGGCCTCATCTGCCTCAGGTAAGGTCAGAGTTCATGATTCAACAATAATGAAAGAGACAAAGAGCGGAAATGGCCTCCGTGGAGAGTTCCAAGGCCAAAACCGCAGCTGAGCAAAAAACACAAAGACTTATAACTGAAAAATGAAACTTCAGGTTCATCAGACCAGATGACATTTTCCCACAGGCTACTGGGAGACTTGATCTTTTTCTTTTTGCTAAATGCAGCCTGATCTGGATAACTTTCTATGTAAAAGAAGGTTTCCTACCCCAGAGAACACAGGAGTGTTGTGTACTACTGTAACGTTCCCTTCTGTCAACCCAATACATGCTCCACATATACAGCAGGAACACATGGAGAATGTTACAATATGTCTTTTACACCACAAGACTTCACTTTGTACAACAATCTGCTTCATTTCCTCATGTTTTGACCTGCTTAAAAAAATTAAAAACACACCAACGTCTGTGGAAAAATACAAAGGGTGACACTACCTTTAGGGAAATATATTTACATTTGCATCATTGCTTCATACTAAATATGGATCATGGCCAAACAAATAAATTAACATTTACCATTTACATGTTTAACTGGACAACAGTTTTGTTTTGAGACCAGAGCAACTTGTTGTACCTTTCTGTCCTGTTCATCTAGACCGCTCTGTGCTGCCTGGCTCAGCAGCTCCAGGACAGAAGACATGCTGCTCAGGAGCTCCACCACTTCAGCTGAACGTTGCAGCAGACGAGGAGCAGGAGCAGGAGCAGGAGCAGGAGCAGGAGCAGGAGCAGGAGCAGGAGCAGGAGCAGGAGCAGGAGCAGGAGCAGGAGCAGGAGCAGGAGCAGGAGCAGGAGCAGGAGCAGGAGCAGGAGCAGGAGCAGGAGCAGGAGCAGGAGCTGTGGATATGGTGGATGCTGATGTGCTGTTTGCTCCTGTTCCACTCATGGAGGATGTGGCCTCTTCGAGCCCTGGATACACACATTGAAACAAGCTGTTTAGATGCCAATGTTCAAGTAGGATTTGGATTTTATAAAATCTGGCATGATTGATACTCTAGTTCAGTTTATTTTTGTTTTCAAAACATACAGTGCCTTGAAAAGTATTCATACTCTTTGAACTTTTCCACATGTTGTCACATTACAATCAGAAACTGCAAAGGATTTTACTGGGTCTTTCTGTGAGGGACCAAGATAAAATAGGGCATAAGGATAAATGATTCATGGCTTTCAAGTTTTTTACTAACAAAAATCTGTATTTGTATTCATCTCCTTTACTGTGATATCCCTAACTAACATCCACTACAACCAGCTGCCTTCAAAAGTCACCCAAATAGTAAAGAAAGTCCCCATATGTTTAATGTAATCTCTGTATAGAACCAGCTGTTCCTGAAGGCATCAGAGGTTTGTTACAGAACATTATTGATCCACCAGCATCAAGAAGAACAAGGAACATACAAGACAGGTCTGGGATAAAGTTGTTGAGACGTTTAAAGCTTATAAAATAATATCCCAAGTTTTGAACATCTCACAGAGCTCTGTTCAGTCTGAAAATAGAAAGAGAATGGCACAACAGGAAACTTACAGATACATGGCCGTCTAAACTGAGGAGAGAATTAATCTGAGAAGCAGCCAGGTGGGACAATATGTCCACAGGACAACTATTAGATGTACGCTCCACAAAATCTGGCCTTTATTGAAGAGAACATTTCTGTTCAGCTTGAGCTGGTTTGCAAAGAGGAATGGGCTCAAACTGGAATAAGTGTGGAAAAGTTCAAGGAGTGTGAATACTTTTTTCAAGGCACTAATTTCCCACACTTCCAACAACAGGTTTTTGATGATTTAACCAGCAGAGACAGACCTGAAGAGTGAGAGCGCTCCTCACAGGGTCTTTTACACGCTGGCTCCACCGCATCGTCTCTACCGTCCAGATGGTGTTTCTGCTCCGTCTTATCTGAAGTCCAGGCATCCTTGGCCAGTGAAGCTGAACCTTCTGAGTTGTTACGGCTGACATTGTCTGGGGTCTGATGGTTCACCAGGGTGGTGAGGACATTTTTGAAGCCAACAGCCAAGTCAAACATCTGCAGGCTCTCTGCAGCTGCCACAATGCGGCTGACGTTGTGTTTGCCCAGAGGTAACTTTCCTGTGTAGATCATGTCCAGGAGACACCCGAACTCCTGCGAGGACACCACGGTGGTGTCAATGGAGATGGTGTCTGAGCCGTCCAGAAGAGACCTGACAGAAAGGACAAGGTCACCGTAGATCTAACAACATAAACCATCTGTTTAACATTATCTGTTTGTTTTTTTAAACAATACTTTGCAAACAAAAAAAAAAGCAGTTTCTAGACTTCCTTCACATTTTCCATTTAAAAACTCCAGACCTTTCCAAACTCAAAGTTCCACATTTCTCATTTGATTTATGTGGCCATATTTAATGTCTTCTGTACATACTAGCATTTACTAAATGTTCAGTGCAGATTGTACATAAAAGACGAAGAACAGAGAATGAGGCTCCATAATAAGTTCATGATCCTAATCACACAGTAAGAGGGAGAAATTACAAAGCAAACTCTACAAAGCTCAGCTTTGTCTCCTTAGCCTGTCTTGACAAAACCTAATAATGAATATAGAGATTAAAACAGGAAAACACTGCTGCCACAACTAAGTAAAAAGAGTTGAAAAACCCATTTAATTATGAACCAAAACAGGCTGCTTACTGCTTTTTATGGTCAGAAACTTTTAACTCTTTAATCAAGAGGTTTTGATGGTGTTGTGTTAAAACCACCCACCATTTTTATTTTATTTTTCTTCCTACAGTCTACCTGCTGCTTCTCAGTGGCTTACAGCTGTAATATGGTTTACGACTGACCCCGACTGACTTAAGATCTGACAATTAGAAGTGTATTTTAAATCTTACAGTAAATATGACCACATATAAATGTTGTTATCGCCTGATTTTTTAAATCTGGGATATTATTAAGAACAAACTCATCGAACGTATTTTGCTTCCTAATCCAAACTCTTTGCTTATTGGCTGCTTGGAGCAGGTGATGAGTTAAGCCTCTGTCATCATGCTGATCCTCTGACTTTCAGCTCCACATAGCTGATAAAGAAGGAAACCTCTATACTTTTCCACATTTCTAAGACTATGTGTAAAACCTGTATTTAATTCTGTTAAATACTTTTTAAAGTCCAAAACAACATACACACATGAACAGATGTGTTTTCATGCATGCTGCTCTCCATTCAGCATATCCATGTGTTTATTGTACAGTATTTTAACATAAAACAAGATGTATTTAACTCTTACTGACAAGAGACAGTAAGTTAAGGTTTAACAATATATTTGGAAACCTAAGACTTTATTAAATCACCTGAAGAGTGTGCTGGAGGCAGCCAGCAGCACTTTATGAGCCCGGTGAGGAGCGTTTCCCACCAGGATGGTGCAGTCACAGAAAACCCCCTCCTTCCTGAGGGTCCACAGCTGCTGCATCAGCTGCCTGCTGAAGCTCGGTAGCTCCATCATGGTGATTCCTGCTGCAGAGACAAATCAAGACAAACTTCCTCACAAGTGGAACGGACAGGGCTCTTCTTCTGCTTTTTAAAATGCTTAAACAACTAATCACACAGTTCGAACACACATGCGCCAAACAGGAGAGCTCTAGGCTCATCTGAGGTACAAGTCCAGCTTGGATTCCAACTTCTATACTAAAACCAGGGAATCTTAGCGTTCCTGTTTAAGTCTTTGTTTTTAATCGCACAAACGTTTTTAGCAACTTGTAGCCATTATTGAAGATATTCAGGACTTATTGGCACACAGATCTGCAGTGGTAAGTGTTGACTCCTGAACATACTGATGTTGTGAACTCTGGTGCTGATGTCCTGGAGTTGTTTGCCTCGATTGGGGCTGTCCAAAGTCCAGCCCTCTGAGGGATTTTGTGCAGCCTGCAGCTTCAATATAAGAATGGTTTAATGTTAGTCCTCAGGGTGAAGAGGTGGATCCGATGGACACTTTTTTTTTGTGCAAATTTTAAGAACATCAATATGAGTTCACAACATCAACAACATATTCCAAAAACTACTTCCTGTCACTTATCTGTGTGTCAGTGGTTCAAACTTCCATGCAATGATATCCCAAAGACAAACAGGAGCGCTGCATTTGCTTTAGCAGCAGAGTCCTCTGGGAGCAAAGGTTGTGAACGATTTAAGCCTTGTCCACAGTTTTTCCAGGACAATCTTTTTATGTGTCTTTTCTAAGACTCTTCTCATAAACATGGCACCGTTTCTAGAAATGTTTTTATCTACATGGAAACTCTGAAACCATTCAAAATCCTACAGTAGCTAAGCCAGGCTTCGATGTGGCGCTGTGACACGGGCACGAAAAACCCTCCAAACCCCAGAAACAAGGCGTGGCGTGTGCATACAAAGACTACAGGCTGGATGAGAGAAGTAAACACAAGAAGAGGAGGACGACACCAGGTCATAGGTGGGGTTATGACATCATTGTTTTCAAAAGGTTTCCTAAAATGTTGTTTCCACATACACAAAACTGTCTGAAACAAACAAAAAAACCTTTCTGGTGTGGACAGACCCTTAGGAGCTACTGCCATGTCAGCACACACACAAATAATAATAATAATAAAGGACTGATTCAGAGTGAGGAAGCATGCCGAGTATGTAGAAAACAGATTTCTGTCACAGTGAACAGAGAAATACAAAGCAGGGACACAGCAGTCCAAACTGTGGCCCTGAGATTTATACATCCAGGAAGAAGCAGCCAAGACTACGTTTGGGACAACTTCCAAAGCAGCATGAAGACATCCCTAACAGTAAGGTGCGTTTATAAAGAGGGTTTGGTGAATACTTCTGCATTAATGTGCCCGGAGGAAAGACCAAGGAGAGGACAACTTTCCATATATGAAAAACTCATCAAACTCAGGCAGAGGTGCTGTGACTGAGGCCCCGGGTCAGCGGTCCTCCACATGGACCTCCGAGGAGCAGCATGACCTCGGTGCACAGCCAAACCCAGCTACACTGGATTTCTTTCAATGGAGAAAAAGGAAATGCAAAAATGAGCTATTTTATGTTGTTAATTCGACGCTGGTGTTTGAAATGTTACAAAACATGCCTATTTTTGTCACAGATGTTTTTGAAAATTTTCATTAATCACATTAAGACCAAATTCTTGCATGATGTGGATCAAGGAATGCTAAGCAAAATGTGATGTGTTTAATATGTTTAAATTCTCAGTATGACTACTTCACATTTTTATTGTCCAGTTAACTTTTTGTTTGTTTGTTTCACAAATGTGCTGATGTGAATGTATAGTTCTGTAATTTGAATGAATTGACTTTTATTGAATTTGAATCTGATTTGGGCCGATTTTGTATTTAGGACTTGGACGTTTTTGTCCTGTACCCTGAGATGAGTTTTGTCGTGAACTGGAGCTAAATACATAGATTGAATTAAGAGTCCGTATAAAAGAAGACACGGGCTCATTATTTCACATCTAATATCCTAAAGAGTGTCTGTAAATCAGTGAACATTTAGTTATCAAATAGCGTTTTTCTGGTTCAGTCAGTCAGTCCCAGCAGAAAGCCGGCAGCTTCAGCTACAAATGCTGCAGCCATTATGTCACTAAGGTAACTAACAGCCTCTTTCCTAATAAAACACACTGGAATAAAGAATCAGCTCTAGTTTCTTGACATCCAGACTGTCGGCTCACATGCAGCTTCCCATCCGGGGACGTATTTACCTTGAATTCAAAAGATCCGTCTCTTTATTTAGACAACTTTGTCGAACAATCCCAGTAATGCGCAATAAAGCTTAGCCGTTTTGAAAATGGCGACGAGCGGTACGTCAATAAATGAGAACACTTCCGGTTTAAGAAAATCTGTTACAAAATACCAATAACTTATATGGATACAAGTCATTGCAAAATA
The DNA here is from genome assembly GCF_001649575.2 of Kryptolebias marmoratus. Lineage (NCBI taxonomy): Eukaryota > Metazoa > Chordata > Actinopteri > Cyprinodontiformes > Rivulidae > Kryptolebias > Kryptolebias marmoratus. The sequence goes on along the minus strand of NC_051433.1, from coordinate 29,651,099 downwards.
CGGTCTATAGTCAGTAGTTCCATAAAAAAATGACGGATTAGTTCCTTCAAAATGTAGATTATATTACAGTTATAAAACGCACAGATTACAGAACAACACAGAATACACAACTGGTGTAACAACTGAACAACAAACGGCAACATCCAGAAATGAAATATAATAAAATAACAACTCTTAAGCCCGCAATATATTCACAAAGAAAGTGGATTTGCAGAGAGGCGATTTAGTTAGTATTTCGCTTTAATATGATTTATCGGTAATAAATAAGTAGCTTCAGTGTTCATAATTTTAAAATCTGATGCTGTTCATATATAGGGTTTCATTTTGTGAGGTATCCTGAACCAATCAATTTCTTCCTGATTAAAAGAAGTCATTCTTTTCTGTCACCAGTGTGCTGGTCAAGATGGGGGATTGAGACAAAGTTAAGATTCAATGCATTCTGTTGGCTTTCTTGGGCAACACTCACTAATTGGTATTTCATAATGTACTGCATGTGAACTGTTTGGTATAGTGTCCTGAGATGACTTTTCTCAGTTGGTGCAATCTAAAGAAAAACTGCAACAGTAATCTGTCAACTAAGGCATACACCAGAGATTAGAGCCACTAAAATATGTTCCTTATACTTAAACAACTTTTGAAAAAATACTAATTTTCATTGTTATAAAAGGGACATTTCTGCTTATGTCTCCTTACCTGTAGAACCAAAGCAAGAACTATTTTCCATCCTCGGAACAAAATCAAAATCCTTCCTGGTGCTGGTTGGACTCAGCCAGGGCCAACCTTGACCCACATCCTGTTTGTAGAGCTCATGGACAGGATCTGAACTTGCAGTTTGGACGAGGAGGGTGTCTTGTTTGGGAACCTCAGGGTCTCCTCTCTGCTTTCGGCAGACAATGTGGTTCTGTTGGCGTCTTCAGGCCATGACCTTCAGCGCACACGGAGATGGTTCACAGCTGGGATGAGAGTCAGCGCCATGGTTCTGAACTGGAACATGGTGGAATGCTCCCTTTAGGCCAGGAGTGAGTCTTTTTCACGTAAGATGAAACAGGAGTTTCTTCATCTGCAGTGAAGGTGCTGCTCTGGTCTGTTGTGGTGAAGGAGCTGAGCTGAAAGGTAAAACTCCTGATTTACTGGTCCGTCTGTGTTCCAACCCTCATCTATGGTCATGAGGTTTGAATTGTGATCAAGCTAAAAACAGCTTGTTCTGTAGGGTGGCTGGGCTCAGCCTTAGACAGAGTAAGGGGGAACTTATAGTAGAGCTGCTGCTGCTGTTGCTCCTCATCACTGGAAGGAGTCAGTTGAGGCAGTTCAAGCATCTGATTAGGATACCTCCCTCTGGAGGTTTTCCAGGTATGTCCCACAGGGAGGAGACCCCGGGGCAGACTCTGAACTCATTGGAGGGATTACGTATCCTCTCTGGTCTGGGAACACACTGGGATCCTCCAGGAGCAGCTGGAGAGTCACCCGGAGAACAATATCTGGGTTTCTTTCCTGAACCTGTTACCTCCATGACTCAACCACAGATAAAAGGAAGAAAATGGACTGATGGATGAGTGACAGATGATAAATGGAAAGATGGACACATCTCTTCACTAAAACTATTTTTAACGTGTTGTATAGACCTTTCTAAGGCTGAAATAATTAAGATTGAGTTCATTTTATGAACCAGGTTAGGACAGGGTGCCTTGAAAATATCTTTATTGTCCATAAGAAAGAACTGTGAAAACAAAAAGCACAGCTTGTCCCGTTTCTCATTCTAAATGCACAAACTCTGGACTGCTGAATCCCAGAACAATCTGAGCCTAAATATTCATTGTACTCACATATTACCAAGTGCCACACCGAGTATATAAATACTTGAACTAATGTAGGGATATGTTCTAACATTTAAGCACAGTAAGAATTACATGTTACATGTGCTTTCTTTTAACAAACCTGTAAATTGTGCAGCGAGAACAAAAAGCTTCCACATTATGAGAAGATGGAACATCATGGATTTTTTTTCTGCCATAATTTAAAAGAAATACGAGTTGCTTTTCTTGACAGAGTCAAACTAAAAAAATCACACTTCAGAGCACAACAGGTAGATTTCCTGTTGATTTTTTTAGTCAGCCTGAGATACTAACACACGGTCCTTCAGAACATTTCAGGACTTTAAATATCAAAAGACCAGCTACCTTTATGTAATAAACAACAGATGATTTCCGATATAGTCAGAGTTTTATCAAAGAAAACCTAACTAAAACATAAAAAATTAAAGCACTTATTTATATATAAACACTTGACATATTCAAGCAAAAATTGCCATCTATTCAATTTAATACAGCAAAGCTTTCTTCAGTGTCCAAGAAGCCCCGTGCCTGGAGAGGGACAGAAACAGGATTAAACACAAAATTATTCAGCTTCCAGCCTGTTATACATCTAAATTCCTGTCTTCAGAACTTTTCAGCACCTTAACTAAATTTGTGAAGTGATGAATAAGGAAATGTAGAAAACAAGACTGAATAAAAAGCACCCACTCACCTTTAAAACCCTCTTCAGGCACTCTCACTGTGAAGAAAGCAGATGAATCCATATAAGCAAAAATACCTCATTTCTATTTACAATCTCACCGCTGCCGGGGAAAACCCTTGTACAAAGACACAGAACCATTTTTATTCTCAATATTGACATTAATTCAGACTAAACCTTTCCTGTTTGAGCTCAGTTAGGGTTCCCAAAAGATTTCTATTTGTAAAATGATCAGATAATGAGACAAAAAAATCTTTTCTTCTTTCTTATTTCCTGAAATGTTGCGATTTCTGCTCAACAATGACCACATTCCTTGAAGGAATGAATATCAGTCACCAGAGTTTTAAACTATGATCCTTTTATGTTGAATAATGAAGGAGTTGGACTCTCATGCGATATTGCAAGATCTTGTGTTGAAAATGACTCTCAGCTGCAGACACACCAATGTTTTACTCAATATATATAAAACTGAATGAGTAATAGCTAATTTTGTGTTGGCTAGTGTGGATTAGTTGTGTTGGCCCTTTTCAAACGAGATGACTCCAAAAGTTAATCAGGTGCAGATGTACATCCAATGATTACTTTCTTTAAGTTTCATTAAAATACACCCAGTGGATGATAAAATATTTCGCTAACAGACAAACAGGGCTAACTCCAATATTGAATAGTAAAGTTTTAGACAAAGATCTGTTAGCACTTGAGGTAAGAGTTGGGGATCAGTCTGAGCTAATACCAAAGCACTTTGTATCACCTTGTAAAGAAATTTGACTTTGACTTTAAAAACCTGCAAAACTGACTGCATTAAAGCACTTTTGTGGTTGCTAAAGCTAATTAGCTGTGGCAGCCATCTTGAATTGGATTAACACCAAAAGTAAATCAATGATTGCTTTTTGAGAGTCTCATTAAAATCAATCCACTGGTTCATAAGATCTTGTCCTAACAGTCACCCACCCAATTTGTGATTACAATTTGGTGATAACAACCCCAACATTTCCTGAAGATGCCATCTACACCTGTTCCTTGGTTTGTCCAGCTGTCCATCCTTCTGTTAACAAGATTACTTAAAAACCAACCGGCTACTGAAAACCAACCCTCCTTGGTGGAAGTGTTAAACAGTAGCAGATCACATGATGCTACTCACCCTGATAGGCATCATCCATCGCAGCATAATCTGCTATTGGCTCATCAGCCTGTAGAAAACAACAATGGGTTTGGAATAAGTCGAATTTTGATGTGATTACTGTGTAAAGCTCCAGAAGCAACCCGTACCTTCAAACAGATGATGCACTCTGGGATGACACCCAGACTGCCCAGTGTGGCCGAGTCATCTGTCAGACTTTTTCCTTCAATGGAGAGATTCTGGTCAAATGGAGCCACAGAGAAGGCGTGCATAATCTACAGTCACAGACACAGCAGGATTAATGTTGTGGGAACAGACTGTTATCTGCAGCACTGTGTCCTGGGTTGTGAAGCCCTTACTTGAATCTTCAGCTCCTTTAGTGTCTGATTAGCTGAAACAATGAGTGCTTTCTCGCCTCGGAGTTTCCTGTGTCGAGTGCTTCTCCTGATTCCACCCGCTTTGGTCACGGTGGTCACAGGCAGAGTGCTGCTGTCACTCAACTTTAGCCGCTTTGCACCATCTTGTGACTAGAAGATAGCGATGGTTGATCATTTCATCACTTTTGTTAACATAAATGTTTAACAGGAAGCTTAGACCTTCATTGATTCAACTAACATATAAAGTTAACATACTAACATACTATTCCCAATCGAGCTACATTTTGTGATGTAAAATTTTAATGATTTTTCTTAAAGCTGGGGCTTAAAAACGGTCAAAAATTGTGATGGAAACTGAGCAGAATGCAGACTTTACGATTAACTTGTGAAATATTAAATGAAGCCACACCATGGCAGGGTGCTGGGGTCTTTGTGACGTATTTGGTCCTGAGCAGACTGCTTCTTTTACAGCTGTTGATGAAACAATGAAGACAGAACTAGAGACTAATTACCTGACTGAAGTCTGGGTCTTTCTCTCCATCCACCTTAGGATGCTCCTCCCTCTCCTCTTCTGCCTCAGAACTGCTGGCGATCACCTCTGGAGCAGCATCCTTCGTTTCCCACAGTGACAACATTGTGAAAAACAAAGTTAAAGACCCATAATTAACAGCAGTAACAGAAGATCAGCAGTTCCTATTTAAATAAACTGAATAACAAACAGTTGTTCAGTTTCTGTTGTTTGGTACCCTCTTGTCTTCGATGACTTTGCGGATGTAGATGGTCGCTTGGGTGTACTCTCTGAGGTCCCTCTGTTGCTGGAATAGGAAGCTCTCTCTGCACTCCCAACACAAATCTAAACAGAGAAACGTGATTGTCAATACAGTAAAAGATTAAAAATGCTCAACATGACATCTACTTGTAAAGTGGTGACCTGAAAAGGCTGTTTGCCTCAAAGCATCTGAATTTTGTATCTTTATTTTCCTGTCATTTTCAATGAAACCACAGACCTGCCTTTAAAACCTTCACACTCAGAGCTTTAAACGCTCACTGCATGCTGAACTTTAAACAGTTCCATTTAAAGCCAACTAAACAAGCTTTCAGACAATGATGGTAAAAACACAACAGTTCCCATGCTGGGTGCAAAGTGTTTGTCCTGCAATAAGCTTGTGACATATTTGTTCATTTAATAAAGGTAGTTGGTGAACTCTGTGTAAGCATTCCAAGAATAAAATCATCACCAACCCCTGCACAAACCTCTCATAGGAAATGTTTATCTAATTGCAATTTTAGCCTTTTCATTATAACAAAACAAAAAATGTCTTTATGTACATTTTGCAAACCAAGAACTGATTATGGAAAAATATTAACTGTGATTATTTTGGTCACTCTCGTAATCACAATTACTGAAACCGATTATTTGTGGAAATTGGAGTCACTGAATTGATTGCACTTAAAGAAAGTGACCTGCCTTGAACATCAAAATTGTCAATATCAAGACAAATGTCATGTTGAATTTCCACTTATAGTAACTCAAAGTATTTAGTCAAATGTAGGCTACTGGAAGAAATAATAAACACAATCAAATACAATCAGCAATGTGGAGCAGTTCCAACATGTTGTAGAGCTCTATAAAATCTGTAGCTCCCAACCCAAAGTTTTGTTTTTATTTTTCCAAATTCTGTTTTATGATGTAACATTTGTCCTCTAAAAAGTGTCTTATTATATGATGGATTAAAACAAATCAATAAAAAAACTAAATGGGAAAAGTTCCTAGGAGCCATTTTAAAACCCAGTGGGGTGCAGCTCCACGATGGAGTGACGCTCTCTTGTGTTTCCAATGTTCTGATATTCCTGAACTTTTAGTTAGGCATGCAATAATATAAACTATTTGTTTTAATGTCTTTTTAAAATATTCTATGTCCATTAATTATTTTTGTAATTGTCAGTGTTCTTATTGTATTGTCTATTTTAGTTTATTGTAAATCACTTTGCAGTTTTCATTGACTGTGAAAAGTGCTTTAAAAATAAACTAAACCAAATTTAGAATATAGCTGGGAATTGTAAATGCTGATCTGGTTTTTCTAACTTGGAGCTCTTACCAGGCTGAGTGGTGTATTGGGTGGTGTACCCATTTGGTGTAGTCTGCTTTAAGCAGTGGATGGATATCGGCTGGTCAACGATAAAGAGTCTGCTGATCACGTCCCATTCGTTTGGCCAAAGCAGAGCTACACTGTGCAAGACAAACAGTAAAACATGAGACCAAAGTTCGAACTCAGGAAGAATCATTTAGTATCCCGCCCCACTTGGTTGTACAATAAAAACACATTTCATGGAGAAAGAGAAACACAGAAATCTGGGGAAATCAGCTTAACTCATCCAAACAATGAAATGCCAAGCATTCCTTGAAGGAATGCACATCAATGTTTGATTAAACCTTGATAATAACAAATAATGATGGGACCTTAGGTGTCATGCAGAACCCTGAGGTGCTATGTGATGTCTGAACGTAATATAAATGACTTTTTGCATAAACTAAGGTTGATTAGCTGTGGCAGCCATCTTTAGTTGGATTGACTACAAACAGTAATCAGTTGTACATGAACAACCAAGGATTACTTTTTGAGGGTTTCATTAAAATCCATCCACTGATTCATGAGATATTTTGACAAAAGACAGAAAGATAATCTTTCTATTTTACACAGTGCTGCTGCTGCGGTGCCCAGTTTCTGCATGAGCCAGACAAAAACTCTCACTTCATGTATTTTATAACTTGCATGACATACAGAGAAACCACAACCTAACCTGCTTGTGTTTTAGGCAAACAGCAAATAATATTGTTTTAGAAGCTTAATTCCTGATTTTAAAAGACCTGTAATTTAAAATTTCTTGTCTTAAAATTGGTCGGGTGCAATGCAAGCCATGGGTCCCTGGGTGTGCCGATTCCTGGTGGCACAAACTAGCTTTAGGGTCACTGAATGTCACCTCACTGGCAGTTATGGATTCAGAGCTTCTGTGTGTGTCCAGCTTAGGCTTTAGAACCCAATCCTGAAGAGGGGCTGGGCTCTCTCCTGCTCTGGAGTTACCCAGGGAGAGAGGCACTGGGCGGGTGTGGGTATACTCACAAGCCCCCAGCTGAGTGCCCCAGTGTTGGATTTTTCCCTGGTGAACGAGAGGGTCACAAGTGTACTTGGTACCAGGCCACCTTAGGCCAAAGGTGGACGAGGAGGATTTTATGGCTTGGCTGCCTGGAGGATTCTTAAAGTAGCTGACAGGTACATTGTAGCCAAAAGGACTGCGAAAGTATTCTCCAGGGTGTTGGAGGGGAGGTTCTGACTGATTGTTGAACGTTGAATCCAGGAGGAGCAGTCTGTCTTTGTCCTTGTCGTAGAACAGCAGACCAGATCTACACCCTTGCAGGGTTGCTAAGGGGTCATAGGAGTTTGACTTTCCAGGCTAAATGTGTTTTGTAGATCTGGAGAAGGGATTGATGAGTGTGTAATGAGGGCTTTAGCTTGAAGCAGAGTCACTGCTCCTTTGCACTTAAACGAGTCAGTTGAGGTGGTTCAGGCATCTGATTAGGATGCGTCCTGGGCACCTCTGTTTGGAGGTTTTCCAGGCACATCCGACTGGGAGGAGACCCCAGGGCAGACCCAGAACTCACAGGAGAGCCTCTTTGGCCTGGGAATGCTGTGGGATCCCACAGGAGGAGCTGGAGAGTGTTTCTGGGTTTCTCTCCAGGACCTGTTGCCTCCTTGATCCGACCACGGTTAGGGGGTAGAAGATGGATTGATGAATGTGTCTTGAAATCTGTGTCTACAGCCTCAGGCCTAACCACACTGATGTGTAATTGTATAAAAATGCCAGGTCAGACATGTAAAGTCCAACTTTCTGTGACCCATTTAAACTGAACGATGTTTCTACTGTGCAGTATGTCTCCAGAGAGGCGGAGTTTTACCTTTCATAAAAACAAAATCCCATTGTTGTACATCTGAAAAATCGTTCAGGTTTATTTGCAAACTTGATCTCTATCATACGATGCACTGCAACAAAATGTCAGACCACACAATCCCTGATTGAGTTGCATGTTTTAATGTATTTTTTGTATGTATATTTCCAATTATTAGAAATTCAAATTAGAATTAGTAGCAAATCAAATATTGTGACAAAAACAGAGGAACAAGTGAAGAGAAATACAAATGTTTCAATGCACATCTAAATTGTTGTTATGATGTTATGAGTGGTGAGTTAAGGTACTCTTTTACTCGTGAAAGAAAAATAAAACATTCCTAGCTAGGGTTGCTCTTTTCTTTCAGGTACACTTCTATGTACAGCTGCACTCACATAAGTGCACCTGTAAAAGGTTCATCAGGCTAGTGCCTTCAGTGACTCTGTAGGACGAAAAAGGCTAATAATAGTGATATAAGCAGAACTCACTGTTGTGCCTCTCCATTGATCAGAGAGTCGTAGGTGAACATGAAGCCGCCGTGGGGACAGAGCAGCAGAGTGTTGCCCACATTAGACACTGGAGACGATTTTGTAGGCCTCCTAAAAATACACAAATAAACATGAAAGACTGGCCAAAGGTTTTTCAGTGAACGACAACAAATATTTAATAATTTTAAAAGCAAAAATAAAAAATCCTACCTGATGAATTTTTTCCATTCTTCCACAAAAAACAGAGGAACAATGTAAAGTACATCTGTACCCTGTGGGGGGAAAAATGAAAGTGTATTGGAAAATAAAAGATCAGAAAAAAGTGAGTTTATTGTGTTGCTCTGTTTACCTGGGGCCATTTAGTGAGTGTTGGTCGGTTCTTTTCATGGAAGAGGTTAAGTAGTTGGTTCTTCTGATCGAGAGCCATCATTTTACTGACCGCCTCGTTGTCCTTCTCTTCCTGCTCTAATGTCTGGCCACAAGAGCAAGAGGAGCTTCAAAGTCATTCAACAAATACAAATAACCAGCGACCATACACAGCAACGTTTGCATTCATCTCCTTACGGAAAGCTACACATTCAGTGTTTATCCTAGGTTTACAGTTTTTTTACCTATTCAGTTATTCCTATTTTCAGGACATGGGGTGGACACCAATAGCTGTAAAATCTCCTGACTTATAGACAATTCAGAGTTATCTAAAGTCAATTAGGTGCGGCAGCCAACTTGAATTAGGTTGACTCAAAAGGTTAATCAGTTGTAGATATACACCCAGTGACTACTTTCTGTCAGTTTCATTCAAATCTATCTGATCCAAAACATTTTAAAAACACAAAGCAACTGGACGACTTTTCTGTATGAAGTGGAGTTCCAAGCTTTAAACTGCATCAAACGCTACATGCTTTTCCACTGCCTTGATTTCTAAAACCTTTGGCATTTGCCATGACTTGGATGCCTGGAATCTACACCAGCATACAGTCTAGCCACTGGTTCATGAGATATTTTGCTAACAGAAAAACAAACACACAACAGACGTGTCCTTTCACGTTCTGTGGTGCGTGATAATGAAGACGAAAGGATGTAAAAAGGAAGGGATAAAAAAATGGCTGACAGTCATCATACCAGACACTGCTGACAGGGATCTTGGTTTTGGTTGAACTCTGGTGCTTTTGGGAAGTATTTTCTCAATTTGGTCCAAACTTCATCAGATACCAGCTTTCGTTCTGACTCCAGAATACTCAGGCCTCCTATGGTGAGAGCAAATTATACAGTGAATCTATCTGCAACAGGAATAAACTTCAAATACACAATATTTGTTATTGTCAAAAATGGTACTACATCATTGTTAGGAGGTACTGGAGAGATTATTATGGATGCTGAAGTTGGAAAGTACCATGACTGCAGACAAGGTCTTCATTGAAAGTCTTCATATCGTCCTCTGGGCCCTCTGAGAGGTCTGAACCGAACTCTGCAATCAAACAAAGAAGCAAAATGTTGACACAATCCACACACTCATTAGGTAGAAATTTTTATGTGTCCCAATCAGGAGCTGCGTACTTTGAAGATCGAAGCTTCATGAAGGTATATCTTATGAGAACATCAGAGAGCAAACCAAGTATTAGCAAAATGAGACTTTCTAGACTTTGGAGGTCATCTTGTGTATATCTCATTGCTCTTGTCTGTTGGCAACACTAACAAGGACAAGAAAATTCACATGAATTTGTGAGGATTATTTAGGCTGAAATGACCATTTGCCTTTTGACATCTGCCACACTTTATAGTGAGTTTGGGCCAAAAACAAACTTTAGAGTGGACTTTTCATATTTGACTGGATTTACATGGACAATTAGAGGCAGCAGCAGCTGGCTGTAGCCTACACTTCCGTCAGGAATTTCATAATATTACAGCTGGAGTAAACCTGTTATTCAGAACTGATGACAGTGTGAGGGTTTATAAAAACAGCGCATGTATGAAATATTTGAGACTAGAGTTGCTTTAAGACAACAACGATACATTTTAAATTAGTCACTTTAATGAGTTACAAACATTTTTGTTTTCCCTGAGAGACACTTAATCACTTAGTCTGTTTTTAAAAACAATTAGATGTGACCCATAAATGAAATCAAGAATATCTCCTCTTAACTTGAGTTTTGATGTTTTAATGGTGATTTTAGCAGATAATATCATTTTAAAGTATTTACTGTGTAGTATGATAAAGCCCTAAAATAAAAAAATTAAATTTAATAATGAAAATATTAGTTACAGACTATAATGCTGATAAGAGCAGGATATATTAGTCAGGAGCATGTCTCAAACCTACCCTTGTTGTTGGTGTGTGGTCCCTGCCCATTAGTTTTGCTGTTGTTGTGTTTCGTTTCAACCTCATCCTCCTCCAACTGGTCCAAAGCCAACTGCCTCCAGCTACGCAAAGATGCTTTGCCCACCCAGAAGCCCTCGCCACTGAAACACACGTGCAAACACAGAAAAATCTAAATATAATTTGATTGATTCTTGAGGTAAATGATCGTAAAACCAACACCTGTGTTTAACATTAACTGAAGTGTATACCTGAGCGAACGCTTGATTAGATTAGAAACTTCCTTAAAATCTTCATTAAGCTGGTTTTTCAGCCGCAGCACTCGGCATCGCTGGCCAACACACTCAATACAAAGAGAGGAGCCTGGACAGGAGCACAAGGAATCACTTCAGCAAATTTCAAAAAGGAAGTCACTGTAAGACCAATGTTTTCAGACATGAATCACCTGGGTCACACATTTTTCTTTTGTAAGAGTTGTCATGTCAGTCACAACCGACGATTGTTGATAGATCTGCGTAAGTGTTTTTAAGAGTTTCTTTTTTTTTTTTTTTGAGGAAGGGAGGACCGGGCAATCCCCGCTCTCTGTACAACCTTATTTAATCATGAACTGTTACATCCCCATTTCATACTGACATCATTCAAACAAGAGGCTAAAACACTTCATTCGTCCCCCTAAATTAGATTGGAATTATTTCATACCCTGAAACATGTATAATTAGACGGAGAAAAGCCCGAGATCTGAGGAGAGCGCAGATCATCTGTTTGACTAACCGTCTAGTCTTGGTCCACCTCCGTAGCGTTCATACAGCAGGTTTGCAGCTTGCAAAGAAACTCTTTTGACCTCTCCCATCTTGTCTGGGTGTAGTTTTCCATGGGAACAAAGAAAAATGGAGTTGTCAATTTCCTTTGTGGCAGTCGAGTCATCAAGCCACTTCTTCAGCCACTCTAGGGGGATAAACTCATACTGCTCTCCTGTGGAGGAAAAGAAAAAAAAAAATCAACCATAAACAGAAAAATGCAGCCATTTCCTGTTGTCTAAATAAACCTTGCACATCCCTTTAATGTAAAACCAGATGTTATGCATCCACTATGTGGGGTGTATATATATATATATATATATATATATACAGTGAAACAGTCTAAAGCAAACAAAGAGTCAATAAAGAGCGTTTTACCAACCATCTTCTGCAGGTAAAAGCTTGTAGAGCTCTTTCACCTCTTCGTGCTTGGCTTTGCCTTTATCCACACTTTGTTTTCTCATGTCGGCCATCTCTGTGCACCACTCTTCAAATTTATGGTTGTCCTGGTCGACCAACCTCTGAAGAAAGGCTAGAAGGCACCAGAAAACAAACAAAAAACTAATAATTAAAAAAAAGACTACTAGACAACAAAATAAGCCATGCAGTGCCTTTTTTGGGTCAAATGTTTTAAGATGTACTGTTAAGAAAAGAAGAAAAACAGCAGGCGGTTAAATAAAACAGTCTTTGACAGTGCTGTGCACAAATGCATGAAGAGTGGATTCATGTTTTTGTGAAGTTAGAATTTAGTGAGTTTGTTTTTATCCTGGGGAACCTGAATAACATTCAGTACAGAAGTCATTCAGATGAACAGAGTGATGTTAAATGTCATCAGTATGAGTCATATTGATGAAATTTAACAACGTTCTGTACCCTGAAAGAACAAACCTGAGCTTCATGTTGACAAAAGTTGTCTCAAGAACAGGATGTTCCACTTCTGTGTGTCCGTACCATCTTTGTAGGGAACACTCATTGATAAAATGCACACCTCCTCACCTCATATCTAACTTTATTATAAAAACAGAAGGTCCAGACCTGAAGTGTTTGCACCCTGCCACAGAGACAGCTTATATCCCACATGGAAGAAACTGAGCAGGACAGCTGTGACACTGAGACACTCCGTTTCATAGATTTTTTCTTTCTATAAAAGTAAAGCTCAAATAACACATTGTTTTTTCTTTATGTGAGTGGAAGGGTTGTCAGCTGATGTAGTGATGATAATACTGGGATTTTATTTAGGTAGCAAACCAATCTTTAAGTGACTGTGGTTAAGAATGTACTCTCAATTGGCTGCTTTTTAGTCACCATTTCAAAATTATTTTGTTTTGTGAGAAGAAAAAACCAATAATATGCAAATAAGAGCAGCCAGATTAAACCACAGTATGCAGGATGTGAGCACAGAGAGGGGAGAGAAGCAGAAAGATGTTTACAGGATATTACTGTATGGCAGGCAGATGGATCATATAATTATTAGGATCAATAAAACGAGATGTCTATAATTCAGTTCTATTTAGTCAAACTAATCATTTCAGGTGTCCAGAGTGCCAATTGTTCTGTCCACATATTTCTGATACCTGAAACATCATTCTTCCAATATGACTTTTCCAGATCATTGTGTGTTTGGATTTCAGCTCCAGATAAAAAACAAAAACACTGTAGTTCTCTGAACAGCAGACAGAGATCTATATTCCCACGGTTAGACTCAAAGATTTATCTGAGATATCCAAAATACAATTTTATTTTTCCAATGCCGCTAATACGTTTTAAGTATTACATTAAAAACATTTTACCTAGTAAAAATGTCATCAAGAATACCCAGTACTTAAATTTACCACTAATAAAAAAGGAATTCCAGACATCAGTAATTGAAATAACATAATCATAAAAATCTACAAAGATATTTCATCAATGAAACATTTTAAGGTGGAATTAAAAACATCATTAGTAACAAAGACGATCTGGATATCTGACTGAGAAAAACAGAATTGTGGATATCTGCATTACTTACTAACCTTACCATTAAATGTTACAAAACCCACTAAAATTGTTTAATTTTTTTTGATATCTTAAACTAAGAGTTCCTTAATGTAATCTCAGTTTTAGAGACCCTGAAATGTATTTTCTATTAGTCTAATTTCACAGTCATTCTTACTAGAAGGAAAGGTAATATTTAGAGTTGGGGGTGTGATTTGATTATGGTAGCTCTTTGTTATCAGAAGCAAAAAGCAGATTATACTACAATGACACTTTCAATAAGCCGATACTAAAACTGAACTTATTTATTTTATCTTGAGAAATTTTGATAAATGAACTTGAAGGACTTTATGTTGAGTGTGTGAATTTAGTTCAGAAGATGTGAACTAGGAACAGGAATTAATTGAGTTTTAATCTGTGTGAGCTGAACTTTGAGCTAGCTCCAGTTAGCAGCTGCTTGTTTCTTTTTCACAGAGACACAAACACAAGATCGTCGACTCACCTGGTACCTCAACTTTGGTCTTGGAGTGATCCGAGTTCTCATCTCCTTGGATCTTATACACCAGCATGTATGCATTTCTAGAGCAGTGATAACCTTTGCTGCATTTTGGCTTTCGGGACTGGGACTTTACAGTCTCAGCTGGTGAGCAATGAAAAGAAAGCAGAAAAAAACACAACTTTAATCTCCAAACATGAAGCCTCTACGAAACCCTATATTCTTATTTTACTTTCTAACATTACCTTGAAAAATAAGAACTATGAACAACCGGGCTTTCTGATTGCAACTCTGCTGGTTTTTAGGATGTTTTTTTAACAAACTCACTCTTGTTTGAAACGCATCACATAAAATTTTCAAGAAAGCAGAAATGTACCATGTTCATTTATTAATACTCACCAATGTCCTCTTCAATCCCAAGCTGCAACTTTTTTCCTTCCATTTTCTCGATTTCCTCATCATTGAATTTGTACCAGTCACCAGTAAGAGCATCCTTCACGTGAGCGATGTAGTGGCCTGAATAGGCACTGATGCCCCGATGGATCAGCACCGCACTGAGCTCGTAGACACACTTCGGGTCTGAAGAACCATGACAAAAGACCAACAGCAGCAGTTTGATTCAAGTCATTTAGAAAGAAAAAAACAAGCCATTAAAAGAGTACAGAAGCAGTCTCAGTGCTTTATGTATGAACTTAAAAATCACACTATATTGCAAAGTTTTTCATTTACAGCTACAAATTCTTTAAGAAGTGTTATCAAACTTAGTTTGATGGTGGAAGCAGCAGTTCAGTGAAGTGTAGTTAGTGACAGCACTGTTAGCATCCATTTGACTTCAGATAATTAAATATGAAATGTTTGTGTACCTGATCTGCCTTCCAAAAATGGTCCCATATCCAGCTGTTCTGGAAAACTGATAAAAGTGTTGAGCTTCTTCTTATGGCCCGTTTGCCTGAATAAAAAGAAAAAAAGTTCACAAAGAATGTCTTGTTTCAGTACAAACACCAGACTTTGGTTCTAGCTCTGTGGTACACGTATTTGTCCAATTAAATGATTCCATCTGCATTTTCCACCTTGTGGAAGTCATCGGGCTCTACTGCTGCTTATTTTAAATGAATGAATAAATAAAAGGACACTATGTCACAAAATTGAGCATCAAATAATATTCAAAACTACATTTATGTTGTACTTCACATATTGTTGACAAAATCTATATAGGAATTTAAAGTTATTGTACCATTTCAGCTACCGCCCAACTCTGACTGACCTGTCAAAGACAAAACGCATGAGCTGCAGGTTGAGGGTTGGCGGCAGGCTGTGCAGTTTGATCCTCCGGGTGGCGTTCTGTTTACTCTGACAGCTCTCACAGAAGTAACGGTTCTCCCCATCCAGCTTTTCTTCCTGCAGGATGAGAAGCAGAATAATCAGAAGTACACACAACACAAAAGTCTAACTCCAATAAACCCAGACGTCTTCGCTACCTAGTGGTGTAGATGGATAATTCAGCATTTCTGTTAGGCCCACTTCCCCCCGCAACAACATCAAAAAGAAAAAAAGAAATTACAGGGTCGTGGCGAGGTCCTTCTCTATTAGGAATGCAGAGGGCGTCTCATGACAGGTGATAAAAACTTTGTTTGTGAATATTCACATCCTTTAATTTTCTTTAACTCTATTATCTCTATGAACAAATTAGCAAACAGGAGTTGGACCTGCTGCTTCAAGCAGGATTTATGAACTCCAGCTGTTGCTCCTACAAACCAAACATTACTTTCCGTTTCTGAATAATGCTGAAACTCCAGTTCTATTTCATCCCTACTGACCGCCAGAGGGCGGTGCTGAAAGCACTGAATGTTCCCTTCGCGCATGCGCAGTTCGAGTAATAGTATCAACAGAGTCACCACTGTGACACATTGGATGATCAATCAGAGGCTATATAGCCTGACGTCATCCGAGGCTCTGTTCCTTTTTTCTTCTCGCATGCGGTTCGCTGCACATGGCATTGGCCTTTTCACCATCGTTGGACGCCCGACTGCCTGTTGGCTGGAGTTGCGTTATATCGCCCTCCGAGGGCTGCGACGGACTTCTGTCTGAGGCCTACTGTTTGTTGCAGCTTTTGACCGCTCCCAATTTTGTGTGGTCTTTCGTCCTGTCCGGACGTG
>NC_051433.1:29607242-29623360 GCF_001649575.2 Kryptolebias marmoratus | reverse complement strand
TTCTCTGTCACTCAGAATCCTTGCGTTCGCGAGAAGATTCTGTAGGAACAGAGCCTCGGATGACGTCAGGCTATATAGCCTCTGATTGATCATCCGATGTGTCACAGTGGTGACTCTGTTGATACTATTACTCGAACTGCGCATGCGCGAAGGGAACATTCAGTGCTTTCAGCACCGCCCTCTGGCGGTCATCCGGGATTCATAGAACCGTAGTTACATACGTAACTTTCGTTTTTTTTGTTGTTTTGCCCTAAATTAGGCACATGAAATGCTATACTACTAACTTGGAGTTATTACACGGTGTGCTCACAAGATTTTCTCGATAATCCTGCCTCCAGTTCCTGACCAAAAGGTTTTTAGTTTTTAGAGGCCTCCGAACAAGAACTGGAATTGGTTTGGTGGAAAAACCCCAGTGAAGAATTCAAGTTACCTTTAGGAACTCTGTGATGCACTCAGTAAGGTTTTTGTGGCCCTGAATGTTCAGCTCCAGCTCATAGAACCGGGATGAAAGTGCAGAAGATCGTCCACACTGATTACATCTGAAAAAGTCAAACCAAAAGAAATTAATTATGTTACATTGATTTATAGTTTGAAACAGATATGGAAAAAAATTGGGGGCAAGTAATTAATTTAAATTAGAATAGTTATGAACTTTACAGGTTTGGTTCAGTTACAGTAAAGGTGTTTTTAATGGAAGTTTTAGTTCATTTGTTTGTGTTTTTCACAAAAAGCTGCACAGTAATTTGTTTCTCAAATGTAACAAATGGTTCCTTTCTTAATTTCCAATAAGCAGTTGTAACTCCTGTAAAAGTTTAGTAAATTACTGAACTATTAGTAAACTTATAAGTGTTCCTTTACTCTCATATAAAACACACATGAAGAACTTTATTTTGAAAAAAAAAAGAGACAGAAATCTCTCATTTTGTATTAAACGACTTAAAGGCAGATTTTTTAAGCACCTAACTGAAGAACTAAATAGTTGGTGAACTGAAATGCTTTCGATTGTATTTTCGATAAAGGTTTACAGCATGCCATAAATACGAGATATTTTTTTTTCACTCTCCGACATTAAATCTGACTAAATCTTTCCCGTTTTAGGTCAGCTAGGCTTTGTTAAATGCCTAAACAGACATAATTTTATTGTTACTTTCATCAATGTCACAAGTTTACATGCACTAAAATTACTCTGCCTTTGAACAGTCTGGCAAAGTCCAGATGATGATGTCATGGCTCTGGAAGCTTTTGATTGGTTAGTTGACAACATCTGAGTTAATTGGAGGCACATCTGAGGTCGCATTTTAGGGCAAACCTCAAACACACCGCTTCTTGGTGCGACATCATGGGAAAATCAAAACAAATCAGCCAAGACATCAGGAAGCGAATTGACAACCTCCACAAGTCTAGTTCACCATTGGGGACATTTTCCAGATGCCTGAACGAGCCTTGATCCTCTGTTCAAACAATTATGTCCTGCCATCATACCGCTCAGGAAGGAGAGTCAGTGTTCCTGAAATGAACAGGTTCTGGTGTGAAATGTGCATACCAACCCCAAAACAAAAACAAATGACCTGAAGATGCTGCTGAATCTGCTTGGAGAGTCATTCCACACAGTGAAACTAGTCCTGTACCAACATGGGCTGAAAGGCCACTCAGTGAGGACAAAGCCATTACTCTAAAAGGCCATAATGATCATTATTACATTTGTTGGAAAAAAGGGGAAGCCTGCAAGCCTGAGAACACCATCCCAACTGAAGAGTACAAGGGTGGCAGCATTATGTTGTGGGGTTGTTTTGCTGCAGGAGGGACCTGTGCACTTCACAAAATAATTGGCACCATGACAAAAGAACATTATGTGGAAATATTGAAGCAATATCTAAAAAAAAAAACGGCCAGGAAGTTAAAGTTTGGACACAAATGAGTCTTCAAAGGGAGAATGACCCAAAGCAGACTGACAAATTAGTTCCAAAGAGGCTTAAGGATAACAAAGTTAGTGTTTTGGAGTGACCATCACAAAGTTCTGATTTCAATGTCATAGAAAATTTGTGGGCAGAGCTGAAAAGGCATGTTAGCAAGGAGAACTACAAACATGGCTGAGTCCCACCAGTTCTGTCAGGAGGAACGGGACAAAACAACAGCAAACGATTGTGAGAAGCTTCTGGAAGAAAACAAAAAACAACTGACCCCAGTCTTGCAGTTTAAAGGCAATTATACCTAATACTAAGAAAATGTGTGTAAACATGTGACATTGAAGGAAGTAATAAAAAAAAATCTAACTAATTATGCAGGCATTTAACAAATAGAAATAATTTGGGGAATCTTAACTGACCTGAAACAGGAAAGGTTTAGTCTGATTTAATGTCAGACAGTGAGAAATAAATGGTTCTGTCTTTTTATATAGTGTATGTAAACATCTGGTTTCAACTGAATGTAATCTTAGCTGCGTATTAACAATTTAACACCAATTATTACATTTTCTGTGTCATGACAGCCACAATAAACAGAAGTGGATAACTTTTCTGTTTGTCCTTACACTGTAACATAAGAGAACTGCCCACAGAACTGCTGCTGGATGACAGTTTGAAGGTTGGGGTTCTTCTGCTTGGACAACGTGTCCTCCAACAGAGACAAGAAAAGCTTTGAAAACTCCTGGGCATCCTGAGAAAGAAAAGGTCTTGTGAATACAACAGGTTTACTTTAGAATATATTTTTTTCCAGTAAATATTTGTGACTCAATCCAGTTTGTAGCATTCAGTTACAGTCCGTGTATGTTTTATGATTGTGGTATCACAGGCTGTATGTACACATACACAGGCTATGAAGCTGTAACAAAATTACCACCACCAGCTAAAATGGACTATTAATATTGTAATTAGAGAAACAATACTGTATGGAAAAATAAAAACAAGAAAACGACTGCGTTACGTGTTGAAACTTAACACTGAATATGTGTCAAACTGAATTCAGAGCTAAAAGTGGGATCATTTCTCCTGGTTTGTGTCTGATTTACCTGTTGCTGGCCAGTATCCAAACCCAGTGCTTTGACCAGCCCTGAAGGGTCAATGTACTTTCTGTTGCTGTTTTGCATGAGTGCAAAAAGGTACTGCAGATGCTCACAGATGGACTGGGGCTCGTAATCTGACAGAGACAAAGATGTTCTTTTGAGAGATGGACATTATCTGAAAGGAACGGTTCACATTTTTCTGAAGAGGCATTCTGTGAAGTTGTCAGCATTTTACATACAGTAGAAATCGATTAGAGCATTATCAATATGGAATATCATATAGAAATTCTCTCAGGGAGACCAGCCTATGGCTAGTAAGAGCGGGGCCGATACCAAAGCAGCTCCAAGTTCTGACACTAAAATAACTCCATGCTGTTTTATAAGCCTTTACACCAACGTCAATTCTGTATTAGACAATTATTTACATAGAACTCCATTTTGTTTTACACTGAAGACTGATTCGGTCTGTTTTCAGTGATTATCCATGTCAACCCCATGTCATCAATCAAGATTATTTTGGTCAAATCCCCCAAAAGACAATTATTTGAGTTTGGAAACACTGCCCTGATTTGCACTTAAAGAACAGTGAACTGCTTCAAACATGCCTTTTTCCTTCATACCTTCTTGTTGAACTTTCAGTTAAAATAATTGACAATGTGCTTATTTTGTAGACTGTTCAACAAAGTAATACACACAAATAAATAAAATCAGCTATATAGTGCTCTCTGTAACAATGCCAAACTGCCCACCTTTGGACACCTCATTTGTCCCTACTGATTTAAAGGATATGGGGTCAAAGGTCAAGGCAACCCCTTTGTTAAAAAGCTTTCTTTAGGTTTATTTTAAATTGTACTTATTCTAAACCTATATAAAATAAGAGCTGAAAGTTGCAAATGAAGAGCCACTGCAGTGACTGAACTGGGATCTGATTGTGATGATGTATTTTTTAATTAAAAGATGAGTTCAGATCTATTCTGTTAACAATCTACCACCGCTGAAGCTCGATAAAATCCTCCCATTTGAGCTGTCTGTGAATAAGCAAGACTGTTTAGTCATTTTTATCTCCACCAAGGACATTGTTTCCAATAGTGTTGGTGTGTTTGTTTTTTTTACTCACTTTTAAAGTTTTAAATGGCTTGGCTTCAAATTTTTAACTGATTGTCTTGACTTTTATAACCGTAAAAAAGCTCTGAGCTCCTCCAGCCAGATGCTCTTAGTTCAGCCAAAGACTAATAAAAACTCAGAGTATTTGGCTTTTGCAGTGGCAGCCTCCAGACTCTGGAACCTGCCTCTTGATATTCATGCTGCAGGTTCGATACGGTCTTGTTATTCCCACCTGAAAACTCACTTTTTTACATTGGCTTTTAGTTCTAGTTCAGTTTGAGTTCCATCAGATATTTTACATTGTGGTGTTTCATTGTTTTAGTTTGTTTTAGCCTATTTTTCTCTACCTGTTAGCTTTATATGTGACTTCCTTAATTTATTTAATTGATGGTTTCTTCTTTGTTTATTTTTAACCTCCTTGTAAAGCAATTTGGTCAACCTTGTTTTTTTTAAGTGTGCAATATAAATAAAATTGACATTGCATTCTTAATATGTGCCTGAAAACCTTGCCAAGACTCTGCAAAGACCGCCCACATTTGCCTGATTTTATCTGTACTATAGAGGAGTCTGTATCTTGTATCAAGAGGGCCTAAAATGTTAATTTCTGGTCACAACTCCACAGAACCCAACTTAAAAAAAACTCTCCTTTAAAATTGATTTCTAACAAGAACACCTGTAACAGGAGGAAGAGCGGTCTGTCGATTAGAGAGATAGCAGTTAGTTCCCAGCATTCCCTGCTACATGTCAAAGTGTCCTTGGGCAAGACACCAAACCCCAAGTTGCCCCTGATCTGCATATTAGTGTAAGTTAATGGGTGAATGTGACTTTCAGTGTAAAAGCATTTTGAACAGGCAGTAAGACTAGAAATGCATTATATAAATGTAACACACTTACCATTTTACATGAGGAAAAGCTCAGTTGCACTGTTTATTGCAGTATTATTGCCTTCAACACCATAATAATCGCTCTCTCAGTTAGCTTGCTTAATGCAAAACAATCTGTTTTAGTCTGAAATGGTAAATGGTTCACACTTATATAGCAACTTACTGTATATGGCACACACTCATACAGTGCTTTTCTATTATACAGTATATTTTATACTCTATGTACGGCACTTTTATCTTCTCATTTATACACCAACAAGCATATCAGGGGCAGTGGAGATTTAGTGCTTTGCCCAAGGACATTTCAACACACTGTAGTTGCTGGGGATTGAACATCCAACCCTTCAAATGGAAAACATCCTCCCTACCACTGAGATAACACCTCCCACTAAAGTATTTTGTGTGAAGGTAAAGGTAGTATCTCACTGCGCTGCAATTGTTGGAGAATAGTTGATGACTCAGGGAAAAAAAAAGGAAAATAATTGTCAGTTGCAGTCTCACCAAATGTTTGGTTTGCAACAAAAAGTCAAAAGTCAAAGTCAAATTCATTTATATAACACTTTTCAGCAACAAGGTGATACAAAGTGCTTTACCACATGTGAACATAAAAATACAGAGTCAAAACACACACAGCAACATCTAAAATATAAACTGGGATAATCTAAATGAAATCATGATAAAGTTAAAACTAAACTAAAGGTACCAGAAGGTTAACTAAGAGGACCAAAGGCCAGCTAAGAGTTAAAAACATTTTAATAATAGGCCAGAATGATAAGAGCTAATCTAAATGAAGTTATGAAAACATACACAACAATTAAAGTTAATCTAAAACATGAATCTAAATAAGACATAAAAGCACAGAATGAAACTTATCTGAAACAAGTCATGCTAAAGATATACTGAGGAAAACCAAACTAAGATATAATGAAAGCTAACATAAACTGAACTAGGATTTAAAACCCACAGCTGATCAGACATGATAAAAGCTAAACTAAAGTTACCAAAGGCTAACTAAGAGGACCAAAGGCCAGCTAAGAGTTAAAAACATTTTAATAAAAGGCCAACTAAAAGTGTCAGTGAAAAAAAAAAGAGGGAGGGAGGGAAACAACCTAGACAGAGATATGAGAGAGGGTGCCAGTGAAGACACGGAGATTAAAGTGAGGAACGCCTACAAATCCTGTGTCAGATAGGCCTCTGTCTGCCATAGTTCTGAAAGTGATGGAAAGTTTTATCAGCCGGCCTTGGGAGGGGAGCCGGTGTTCTGACTTTCTGTGCTACCCATCAATCCGACCTACCTTGTGGCAATGCACATGCGCAGACTGATGTTACGTCACAGGTTGTTTACTCAGCAGATTTATCGATATGTTCTACCTGTAGAAGTTTTGTTTGTTTGTTTCATTTCTCCGAAGGTTACAGTAAGTTTAATTTAATTAAGCTGCAATGTTACTCAAATATATTAATATAAATGGCTTTTTTTGCTGTTTGCAATATTGTTACCGTACTGTAAACAAGAAATTAGTCCCATTGTTTAGAGTCACTATGTCACATTAAATACTGTTAATCACTACAAATTTGGTCTTCAGCGGGATATTTTGTCCATATAGTTATTCTACTTTTTAATATTTTCATACCTTTTCAGTAAACCGCCCTGAAGACGTACTAAATAAAACATATGAGTAACGTTGGATGCTACATATGACTGAAGCTGTGTAGGTCTAGTGTAGTGTAACTTTGTGTCACCATGATGTGTTTGTTATTAATACTTCTATTTTTAAACTATAAAGTAGAAATAAAATCAGATTTTGATATTCTGTCAGGTAGAAGAAAGCAGTGGACCTTTGTCCCACAGCACCCTGTAAATGTTGATCGGTGGGTGGAAGCAGCTGTGCTGCCCTACAAACTGAACAACACCTCTTTCTGCATGGAAATAACTAGATTTTTCTTATTTTATTTTTTTCTTTTAAACCATTAAAAGGTGCATATCTGTACATAAATAATTCATACAAGTGAAATTTATTTCAGTTGAGTGTTTTGGAAGTATTTTTTATTGTGCTTTTGTAAGGTTTTGTATGTAATTTGTAATATTTTTCCGACACTTGCTGCTTTCAGCTGTTGTGTCAAGTAAGATGATGTGAAAAAGGTTAACTAACAAAGAAGCTGCCGTTAATCCAATTATTTTACACCATGAATAAATTTAATAATGTTATTATTATGTGCTTGATTCAAGTGCAGTAAAACAGCAGACTCAATACTCTGCTTAAAACATTTAAATTGGTGTGCTTGTCACAGCAGTTTCCTGTAACACTGTAGCAACACTTTGCAACTACTTTGATAGTAGTTTTTGCTCAAGAAGTTGAGGGCACTTAAAGTAATTCTTAAACTATTTACAGTTATAGCAATACTAGCAGTTGAAGTGTGTGAAATGGTTAAAATACTGTTGCTTTTATATGAATGAGGAAAAAGATCTAGGACAGATACTGGATCAGGAAGTGCAGAGAATTAGTAAGAAGGAAGTGAGGTTTGTTTTAGAGAGGAGGAAAAAAGTAAGAAATTGCAATGAAAAGACTGGACCCTTGTTCTTTAACTGAAAACATGCTAAATATTGGGGGGAGTGTGGGTGGGGAGGGAAGGAAAATGTGTCAGCCTTCGCCAAGAGCAGGACGAAGAAAAAAACAAAACAAACGAGCAGCAAGCCATGCAGCCATGTTTTGCAAAGGCAATTCTTGAAAATTGTGCCCTATCTCTGTGGACAAAAAAAACTATTTTCGGCCATGCACATTATTTTGTTTCTCACATCGTACCCTCCTCAGTTTTCTTTGTACCCACTCTGGTAGCTGCCCACACATGTACAATCATTATTATTTACTATCTGCTAGGTTAGACCTGGAGATTTGGGGCTGTAGGCTTGGGTGTTTCCTGTTATATGGACAGCAGATGTGCAGATGTCAAAACACATCTCTAGCCCTCTAGACTTACGGAAACTAAACTGAGAAAAGTTTGTGGTGGGTTTGAGACACATGTAAAAACTTAGCAAATATTTTAAGAGAAACTTTGATACATAAATTACTTTAACATGTTCAAAATTCAAGTAAGAAGACTGTGAGCCTCAGTGGCTCAAACATGGAAATTCAGAACCCGCTCAAACATTTTGAGACATTTTGGAGACAGCCCTGCAAATGCGGTTCACCAACTAATCTCCAACAGTCATGGCCAGTGAGACACTGGCTTTATTCTCCATGCACCTGAGGTGGATGCTTAAAGTGATAATACTTCTGGCAAAAACCTGAGAATGAGAACCAGTTTTCAGTCATACCTGACTCAGTGCTGTGTTCCTGTGCTCGGGAATTGTGGCACTGATAAAGGCTCCTACGAAGTTCCAGGTTATGGAACCACACTTGCAGGAATGTGTTGACATAACATGTTGCACCAAGGTTGGTCAGGCCAACAAAAGTGTTCTGAACGGGCACAGATAGAGACATGAAGTATTTTATTAAGTTTTACCAACTGTGGCCATGTGAAAACTGCCAAGAAAACACCAGATGAATAAGCAACTTATAGTATGTGCAGCTGATGAAAGACATACCTTGTCTCTGCGTTCCGAATTTGGGTCATCAATATTATGGAAAGTGTTTTCATCAATCTGTCCAAGCCACGCCTGTTCACCAATACCCACAAGACAGTTGGGATTTCCTTTGCAGTTCCTCCTAGAAAAATCAGTCATGGTTATTACCAACTTCAGGGTTGCCCCCTGGCAGGCTGCCAGGCTGAATTTAATAGCATAATTTTACTGTTATGGAGCACTGCGCTCCATTCATAATGGACGATTTCGGTACTCTAGCAGAGCTGGTTCACCTGTATCAGCGCGGAGCCCTGTGGGACTCTAATGAGCCCTGAGGCCGAGCCGCCTTCAGCTACCTGGAGCTAGCATGTCCCTAGAGCTGCAGCTATAAACAACGATCGAGTGGGTTTAACCAAAAATGGTTAGTTGAGCTGAAATTCAGCAGCTGGCTTTACAAGACTGAATATGGTAAGCATGTTCTGTGCTTGAAAATATTATCCTTGTTTACCAGTAAAATGATGCTATTAAATTCAGCATTAGATGTTTTGTTGTTCCATGTAGTGATCCAACATGCAGCCTGTGCCACAAAAAGCACAGTCCAGCATCTGTCTGTCTGTCAGAGTTC
Organism: Kryptolebias marmoratus; assembly: GCF_001649575.2. Classification (NCBI taxonomy): domain Eukaryota; kingdom Metazoa; phylum Chordata; class Actinopteri; order Cyprinodontiformes; family Rivulidae; genus Kryptolebias; species Kryptolebias marmoratus. The sequence goes on along the minus strand of NC_051433.1, from coordinate 29,614,187 downwards.
TCTGTTGTTATTCATTGGCCTGGAAGTGAGACGTGTGTTGGTGCTTTGTTTGCACTTTTTCCAGTTATGTTCATTTAATTTATTTGTAAATGTGACTTAAATTAGGATTCAAATTAGGTGCAGACAATTAGTATTTATTTTAATTGTATTTTTGTTTAAAAAAGTATTTCAAAAGTGCCTTTTTGTAAAACTGTATTATGTGATATACTGTAAAACTACAGTTTTTATTACAGTATTTATTATGTGATATACTGTAAAACTAAATAGCCATATTTTCAATTTTCCTGTCAACTTTAATCTTTTTTTCTTTAGTTAATCACGGTCGGCCGATGAACGGCCACCTACCACCGGGCTTAGCCTCTTTTCTGGGGGAAACCCTGAACTTCTTCAGAAACTTCTGAACTTCTTAACCAAGCTACTTAAACATCTATTATTTCAGGGGTCTGCAACTTTTATGACTTAACAAAACATTTTTACCATCTCTCCTACTAAAAATCCTTTGTGTAGAGCCCCAAAATCTACCAAATCTGCTTTCTAAGATGTAAAAACAGCACATTGCTGTTGTTTTTCTTTCGGTTGCTGCCTTCTTCAGGGGTCACCTCAGCATGTAAACTTCACATGAAAGATTTGGCAATTGTTTTATGCCGGATGGCCTTCCTGATGTAACCTGGGCTCAAAACTGCAGCCTCAGGATTACAAGACCACGGCACTGACCACTGAGCCCCCACAACCACCAACATAAATACAACACGTATATATGCATTTACTATTACTGTTGCATTGTGGCATTTTATTTGTTAATTCTTTTTATTTTGTGATTACCAAAAAGATAAGCTATTTACAAGAAAATTCCATTTGCTTAGTCAAAACTATTTTTATAGAAAATGACTAAAATAAGAACCCAGGTAGAGACAAATAAAGCATCAAGTTGCACCTAATCTCTTAAAATAGCAAACAATAAATACATCATGTTACTGAGTATTTTACCACTTATATATTTTTAAAAGGCCAAAATCTGTATTCACCTAAAGTGTTCAAGTGACCAGGCTTTTACTAAAGTCAGATCCATATTTTTATTTTCTTCTTATTTATAAGAATAACTTGTTGTATGTTAGAACATCATATTCTGATGCCTTACAATCTATAATCTCCAGCAGATGCACAAAACTACTTCCTACTTGTGCAGCAATTTTCTTAAAGCATGTTGGAAATAGGTTATTTGGAGAGCATCCCGACTGTGTCAGAAAGTTGAATAAACAAAGCAGGAAGCGAGCTTACAAATCATGAGCTCAACAGTAAAACTGACCACAAAAACTTGAGTCACATTCAGCTGATTCTGGTACTGATATGATAGGAAGCTGGGTACACAATGCATTTTAATAACTAGTAATTTGCGAATGTTTGTTAATGTTCACACAGGCAGCCCAACCAGCTAAACTATTACAGTCATTTTGCTTCAGAAATATAATGGACTTAATGCAAATAGTTGGCTGGAAAACTGAAAAAGGTAGCCTTTCTTGATGTCTATATATATCACCATGTTATTTCTGGTCAAAGTTACAAGGTGCCCCTTCAGACCCCTGTACTAGTGTTACTGAATTACGTAAAAGTAGTACTAGAGAAATAGTCTATCTCTGATTTGGAAACAAAATGTATAAACTTTATGATAACCCTTTATACGCAGTAGGATGTCAGAGGTGATGCTCAGTAATGTCTGCACTGCAGCTGATGAAAAATGACAACTTTGACACTTTTCGTGTGGTTTGTCGGACTGAAGAGTGGAATAAAAAAACAAAAAAAAAACTTTTACATGATCTTTAAACATGCCACAACACTAGGAAGTTAGCGAGGAGACAACATATATGTTACGCTGTTAGCACCTCCATGCTAAGCCGAACGCTTATCTATCAGCTTTTAAATAAAATGTGCTTCTGCAAGGTGTGATTTTACTGACAGCGAGTCGTAGTGTTTAAAAACATGTTGTGACTGTACCTGCAGGCTCCTCTCTTGCAGGCCGGGAGGTTGATGCGGTATGCTAACTCTATATGCTCCTGCTTGATCTCCTCTGGTTTTACCGTTTCCACCCAACTCCAAGCTGCTTTTTCCAGTTGTACTCGGGGTGCCATTATCCTGCGACGCAAAGCGCACCAGTTAGATATATCTGAAGCAAGAAAGCTAATGGTTACAACTAGCCAGGCAGTGCTCGGGCAATGCTAACATAGCCACTTCCCGAAGCTAAAATGAACACTCATAGCACAGTTCCTCCCCACTAGCCCTGTTGTTAGCACTGTGGTGCAACTTAGCTAACTACTGTAGGTCTTGTTGTACTGTCATTGAGCCTAAAAATAGAAAAAAAAAAAACAATTTGCGAAAAAAAGACGTCCATAAGATAGTTTGTTGAAAATAATTATCCCAGTTAAATGTCTAAGCTCCCACTAAACTCGTGTTGTTAGCTAGCTAAAATGCAGCTAGCCCGACCGGTTTTGCTAGCAAGGTTTTCACCCTTAAGTTACTTTGTTTATCGCAGCCTGACGCAAGCGTAACAAATTTATTGAGCTAAGACAAATCTTATCGAAACTCTCATGCGTGCTGCTCATTTACCATTACATTAACTGATTTACATATTTTATTTGCTGTTTATTTTAGATTTAGCGCCCTTACGTCAGTTAATAAATAAATAAATTCTCCGCTCAAAATCAACGCGACGTCACGGAGTGACGGAGGAGACGTCACGTTCAGGCTCGACGTGAGAGGAAGAGACGAGCGCTGCAGTTCAACTCCAGGAGAAAGTCATACATGTAGTCACAATAAATAAAGATGTTTATGTTGTTGCATGCATTTAGGTATATACTTTTTTAATACGTTCTTTAAAAAAAAAAAGTGCTTAAGATCGTTTCTTGTTTCGGCATTTGTGGCCTTAGTAGTTTGTCTAAAGCTCCAGGTTATTTCTTACTTCTATATTTTCACAGCAGGAGTCTGCAAACGATTGACAGAAACATTTTTACCATATTTTCTATTAAATATAATTTGCACAGAGCCAAAACATCTATATATTCTAAACTGTACACAGACATATTACTTATTTATATCATGCAATTTAAAAAATAATCAGAATACAAAGTTTATTTGGGGATATATATTTACCTCTGTCAAGGAGATGATGTTTTCTGTCATGTTTGTTTGTTTGTCCGTTAGCAAGATTACTTAAAAACTAATAAAGGAATATTTTTAGAGAACATTGGGGTTGTCACAAAAAGCAAATGACTAAATATTAAAACTTTTATTCTCTAAAACATTGAGGCTTTTTAAAAAAATAATTTAAGACAATTCCTTTGTCCTCTGTGCATCGTACTGAAAAGAGACCCCCTGTTGTAAAAAATAATAATGATATTTCTCCAGCTTCTCGTGCTCCTTCTTCCTGATGTTTCAGTCCCTTGGGACTGCTACATCTATCACCAGTGCAAGTCGGGCCCTTGGTGGAAAGGCTGAACCAGTGAATAACCTGAGTGAGTGTGTTATTGTAGGTGTCTGGAAATGGAGACCTTGGGGATGAGCGCACAGAAGATTGGTTTCCAGATTCGGCAGCAGGAGCCATAAGAACATTTGGCATACGGCAGTCCAGCAGTGAGATCTGGTCTGACTCAGGTGCTCATCAGCTGATGTCCTGGACAGCTGAGGCAAAATAAGCTCCGCCTGCCTTTCAGGAGCTGCAACATGATTAGAGGAAAAACAGGAGAAATACACTGGGATCCTCACACCATATCATTTAGGTCTGATTAAGACAATTCAACTTGGTTCTTTCTCATTATAAGATAATCTTGTTTAAGACTCAGGGAATGTAAGTTCTTTGATAATATTGTTTTATTCATATGTAATTTTCCAGCCATTTTTCTACTTATTTTATTTTTACTGCTGTCTGCTCATGTTTCATAATATAATTGTGATTATTAATGATGCATTTAAATGGCCTACTTTGTAACTCTGCATTAGGTGCTAACGCAGTCATAATCCTCTTAGCGGTTCATTCAGCACCCTGCCATTCAGACACAAGTGGACATGGTGCACATCTTACTATTAAACGAACAATTAGCAGTGAAGCAATGGTTTGTTGAAACAGTTAAGACCCATTCAGAAGTCATGTGGAACATGTGGAAAAGAAGAAATGTTGTTATTAGACAAGTGTTCACGTGCAGCAGCTTAAAGACAGAACCCCCATGGGGTTTAAATGTGTCAGCAGACACACAACGTGTTCAGGTGATGCTGATGATCACATGCCATGTTTCTGTCAGGTTGTTTCCTGAAGCTCCCCGTGTGGGTTTATCATCTGTTCACTGGATTAGGAAATTAAAGGCCTACCATTCCCTGAAGGAATACATATTGCCCGCCGCCTTTCATGCCAGAGTTTAAGATTAAGATCTTCAGAAGCAGAAAAATGAATGAGTTATTGCTGTTTTGGTAAAATCCTGAAATAAATGTTATGCTTGATCTGTTAACTCTTTGAGTCTGACTCATAAATGAGTCTTTACCACATAAAATTTTAGCTCTGTATTTGTAAAACTGACTAATTTGTAGCCTCTATTGTGCTGGCTAAGGTTGAGTCCAAACGTTAATCAGTTATAGATGTTCATTCAATAATTACCTTCTGAGAGTTTCATTAAAAGCTGTCCAGTGGTTTCCAAAGTTTTTAGCAAAGCTGCTGCACCATGTGTAGTTCTTGGGGTATATGTTGTGAATGACTCTCAGCTCCTACCACACAAAACCTTAGCTCAGTATCTGTACAACTGGCTGAGATGGAACCATTTTTGGTCCTCTTAAGTTCAGTTCACCGTGGAAGCCATCTTGAATTGGGCTGACTCTACAATGAATTAAGTCAGTTGAAGATGTACACCCAATGATTGTTTTCTGAAAGTTTCATGAACATCCATCCAGCTGTTCATGAGATATTTTGCTAACAGACTGACAAACACACACGCAGATATGGGCAAAACCAGTGTCACTTGCCACAACGACACAAGGGGGACACTGACCAAACTTTTGGTTCAGACAAACAGTTTAAACAAACCTTTACATTTTATTATCTGCACAACTAAACCTGCTGATGCAGGTGTGCAACATTTCAAAATAAATTATGTATATATATATATTATTGTCTGCTACAAAGGGCAATAATGATTTTGCCTTTGCCTGTGCGTGTGTGATATGCATTGCATGATTTGACCTTTTTCACAGACTTCAGCTGCTGCTCCTGCTCTCACAGGTAGTCAGAGGTTTGAACACATTAAATTTGTTCTTAGGTCTCTGCACTGGCTTTCTGTTGAAAACAATTATTTTTAAACTCTTACTACTTGTATATAAAGCCTTAAAGACATAGTTCAGTCAGCTTTACAGAGATGTTCTGTCTAATAGTAATCAATAGTTCAGCTGGGACATCAGTCATAGAGCAGGTATGGAGAAGGAGGCAACTGTCTTTGTCCTGGTTTTTAATATAACTTTTCAGGCTAATAAAACAACTTTTTCTCAAAAACAACATATTAGTGTTAAAGAACACCACATTAGTTAATATTAAATCTCTACTATTTTACACAACACTTTTTGCTTAGTTTGTTGTTGTTTTCTCAAGCAAACAACGTCCATATTATGAGAATGTTTGTGTGTATTCACACCCGTATGCCATGTTTTGTGTATTTTATACTTGCACCTTTATGATTTGGTGTGATTGAATATGTCTGCATGAATGTGTATTTAATCCAAGTTCAATATAGCTATCTTTATTTAATCAGAATCAAAGTTTTTCATTTTTTACTTTAATGTTATTTTTTTCTTTCTTTGTGACATATTTGTGTGTGTTTGTACTTATGTTGTTGTTTTTTGTTTTGGGATGCATATCACCCGCTGACCTAGTTTTAAACTAAAATCATCTTATGTTGAAAAATGATAGAATTATGGCATTTTGGGTAAATGTTGAAAACAGCTATGTCTGTGATCTCATGTAATATTGGGAGATATGTTAGAACTCAGATTATGTGTTGTGAATGACTCTCAGCTACTACCACACCAAACTTAAGCTCAGTATCTGTAAAACTGACTGAAATATAGTCATTTTTGTTGTTGTCAGCCATCTTGAATTGTGTTGACGTCAAATACTTGTCCAATGATTACTTTCTGAAAATTACAATAGATTTCAGGCAGTGGTTCATGAGATCTTTTATTAACACAGCATAGGCACAAACACACACAAAGGACAAAAACACTTTAGCCTATATCCTTTCGACAGCTGGTGATAATAAAGTTTGATTTAGCTTCTGTGTACTTCAAAAGCCAACAAGAATTAATATGAAGTTGAAACCTCCATTTCCTTTTAAATTAGGCTATGTTTTAAAGTATTTATACGGAAACCTCTTCAGACAGATTTTTTCTCCATGTAGCCAAGTTTTGTTCCAAATATTTTCTCCATATCAAGATGTTCCAGACAACAAAGACGCATTTTGTAAATATATTTTTTTTAACTTTATTTAAAATAATCAATTTGCAAACAAAACAAGGCAAGGACACCAGAACAAAGTATCAAAAGCAAAATGCACAAAAATAAAACTAAATTTAAAAAACAAACAAAAAAACCCCCATACCACACGAATACAGAGGTTCACAAGCATAGGCGCCGGAACCACTGGGGCCAGGGGGCCATTGGCCCCCCCACTTTCCGGCCCTGCCACTGCGCTGCGTGTTCCCACCAGACGGCTGCACAGACTGTGACTAACGTATCTCTGTGTTTATATAGAGACAGAAGCACAAATAAAACCTACAGCATTGAGATCTGGACCAAATTCTTAAAGCTCCAGTCCAGGGTCAAAACAGTCACCAAAAAGTTTCTGCAGATGCGACAGCGCAGAATCATTAACACATGAAAAAAGGCTCTGGTTCTGATACGTCCGTGTCTGGAACAAT
>NC_051433.1:29596712-29605919 GCF_001649575.2 Kryptolebias marmoratus | reverse complement strand
TATTCCATCTCTGCCCGTGCGCATGTTATTTACCTGTGTTTACTTTTATTGTGGTCATTTATAAAGCTGTTGGTTGGTTTAACTAATTATCATTATTCATAATAATATACTGGAACAAAAAGTCATAGCTGAAAAAGCGTTTCATTGTTCAGTTTTTATTGATGTTAGACGATGATTCGATGCATGTAAAATTAATAAGGTGACGAAACACTCCGGTGGCCCCCCCACCTAGAAAATGAATCGGCGCCACTGTTCACAAGCACAACCGTCTTTGAATGCATCAAAGTGTGGGACCCGGTGAGCTGACCTGTCGTGACGCCGCCCCCCAGCCGTGGCTCCGCCCCCCGGCCCTTAAAGGCTGCAGTGCACCTGCAGAGCTCCGGTCCGCGCCGGGATCCTGGAGTCCGCCGGAGCTCCTCCGCAGGTAACAGCAGCTTCTTTTCTTCATCTGATCTTCACGCTTCAGTTTCACAGTAATGGCTGCAATTTAACCCATGTATTCATTATTATCACCCGCTGCCGAAGGCCAAAGGGCGATAATGTTTTTGCTGTGTCTATTAGCAAAATATCTCCTAAACCACTGGACAGATTTTAATAAAACTTTTAGAAAATAATTATTGGATGAACATTTTACAAGTGATTATATTTTACGGTTAATCCCATTCATGATGGCCCCCACAGCTAATCAAATTTAGCAAACACAAAAAAATGGCTATAAATTTAAAAACATTACTGATATTGAGCTATAATTCGGTGTGGTAGTAGCTGACAGTCATCTTTAACACATAATCCAAGCAATAACAGATCTCACAATATCCCCTGAGACTGTGCATAATTTTATTTTAGGGTTTGACCAAAACAACTCCAACTCCATCATTTCTCTTTGTTTTAAAGTCAGGCAAGTTGTTCTTGAAGAAATTCTGGGCCTTTAGTTGTTACAGACATTAGCTCTGAGGGAAGAATGAGGGATCTTTTGTCCTGCAGGTGGTTCTCTTACACACTGAGCTGCACGCAACAGTAAAATGTGTCATTTGTTTGAGATAAATGTTCATTTCAGTGATGCATTCCTTTAATTTTTTCAAAAAGACCATCATTCACTCCAGCCTTTTTTTAGTGCGAAGCTGCAAAGCGACCCAGTTTGTGTTCTGTCAGGGAATCAGCTCTAATCTGTTCCCATTATACTGAGACAAGAGAGGAGGAGGAAACATGCTCACAGGGATTAACTAACTGGCTATTTATCCCTCTAATCCTAGACTTTTTCAAATCCGTGTAAGTGATAGGTACAGATGAGCTTTACTGAGTTAGAACTGACCCGTTACAGAAACTGTTGTTGATGCAGCAACAGCAGCTTGGAAAATGGGTGACTCCTGAAATAGTTTGTTCTTGAATTCACCAACCTCCCTAAATTTGATCCAACATCGAGCATTTCTAAAAGGAATGCAGATGACATGTCAGAGTTTTAGACTAAGATCTTATGTTGAGAAATCATGTTGTTGTAACCGTGCTTATCAAACCTTGACAGTAACATGTACCGTCACATGCAATATTGCGATATCTTGTGTGATGTGTTAAAGCTCAGAGTCTGTGTGGTGAATGACTGTCAGCTACTAACACACAAAGTTTAGCTCAGTATCTATAACCTGACTGAGTTAAAGATGTTTTAACTGAGTTAAAATGAGTTAGCTGTGGCAAACACCTTGAATTGTCTTAACTCCAAATGGTAATGAGCTGCAGATGTACAGGTAGTGATTACTTTCTGATAGTTTCACTAAAATCTGTGTAGCGGTTCAAGAAATATTTTACGGTAAAGACAAACAAACACACACACACAGACATTGGTAAAAACATTCTTACCTGATAATTTACACACAGGTTGGAATGATTTTTCCATCTCTCACTTAGTTTTTACAAACAGGCATGTTACAATCCTGTTAAAAACTGATATTTAGTATTCTGTAAAACTGAAATCCTTGTGTTTTTAAAACCTGGTGGGATCTGTGCTGCAGGAGCCTGTGGTCAGAGCAAAGATGGGGCGGAAGGACATCATGTGCAGCTGGAAGAAAAGCATCAGCAACATCAAGGATGTGTTCGACTTCAAGGGCAAGATGGGATCGTAAGTAGCTTTCGTGAAACCTGTGAGTGGTGCCTTCTCCTTGTTCATGTGTGCGTTTTCTCCGGGTACGCCGTTTTCCTCCTGTAGACTGAAAACGTGCATGTTAGATTCACCGGAGGTTTTAAATGAGCCCTAGGTGTGAGTGCATAGGTGGCTGTTCACATATATGACACAAGCCTAACCGCCTACAATAAATATGTTTACACACAGGTTTATCTGCATTACATGTAATCAGATATTGTTTGATATTTATATTGACAGTACAATGATTTAATTCTGCTACTGTTTTACTTTCTGCTGCTCCAAAGTGTTTTTGTTTTTTTTTCTTAAATATAATTTTCCATGATTATTTAAACCCAACTCTGAAGTTAGCCCCGCCCCTGAGTCCACCACGACTTTACTGAATCACTGTAGAGGGCATATTGAATCCGAAAAATACCACTTTATCCTCATGTATTCACAGCTGTGACCTTCTAAATCACACAGGAACATCTGTCAGTAAACAAAGGTCTGTGTAACATTTAATGTTGCTGGTGTAGTGTTGGACTCAGATATCAGTATCTGTGATCTGATGAACTAACAGCTCTGACTGATCCTGAGGCACAAAGATGCTGGGAACAGAAAGTCAGTCATGAGTTGAGTTTTATCAATTAACCTGTTTGCCTCCGTGTTTTGTTCTCCATCAGCTGCTCGGTTTTATGTGTCCTCAGTTTGTTATTCATTATTTTACATGTTATGTAGATTTTATGCTTTTAAAACTGAGGAAGTGCTAACTAACATTTTATATGACTGAAAAGTGATAATAAGCTTTAGAAATGTGAAAAGCTGTTTGCAACATGTAGGTTTTATAATACTGTAACCAAACCAGATTAATTTAAGTTTTTTCCTGTTCTTCTTCTTCTTCTTCTCTCCTTTATGGGAACAGTTTTGATCCAGTTGTCACAGAACCAGAAGACAATGAACTTACAGAGTTTTTATTGTTTTTGTCAAGTTTGGTGGATTGTTAGCTGGGTGCAAGATGCAAACTGACTCAGAGCTTCAAAAGAAATTTAATTTATTTACAAAAACAAAAGGCTGACGTGGCAGCAACTGAAACTAAATAACAAAAATCCAGCATTGCAAAGAACACGAGGGCGAGATGCGAGGAAAAATCAGACAGCACATGAAAATGAATGAGTGAGTGAAAACATGACCAGGTTTTAAAGGCAGAGGATAATTTAGGGAAGTGGACACAGGTGAGTAATTACTAACTTGGTGCAGGTGTAGATGGGTGTGGCAGGCAAACTAGTGATTGGCTGAGGACAGATGAATGATGACAGGAACACAAAGACTACAGAGAGCAGACTACACAACAGGGGAAGGACAAAACACAGATCACACATAGCCAAAATAAACTAGAAACATGAGAGAATATAAAACCCAACACACAAGAACTTGTTAAACTGAACACAGGATTAACCAGAAAGAAAACAGAAACACGATAAAACAATAACCCGAAATACAAAAGGAAACTAAAAGAAAACCCAAATCCTGACAGTTTTCAGCTTTGCTGTCTGCAAACTAAGACCCACCAGACTGCTGTGTAGCTCGGAGGGATGTCTGTGACCTGAAAACTTTATAGAACAAGAAGAAAATCCAAAGGTGTCCTGTTCAGAAACCGAAACGGGACCATTTCACCATCTGCGCTCAGGAAGAACAGAATAGTTAGGAAGTAATTCTGTGTGATAAATGAATGTATCAGTGTGTCGGGAGTTATCGGGTATATTTGACTAGACATGCTGAGCAGGTGGACTGTCTATGCTCTACACAAACATTCTCGTTGTTCAGTGAAAAAACCAAACAAACTGTGTCATGTCTGGAGGTTTAATATTAGCTAATGTAGCGTTCTTTCACAGTGGTATGTTGTTTTTGGGAAAGAACTGTTTTATAAACCTGAAAAAAAGATTTAAACTTGAATCATTACATTTCTAAATAAAAGCCCAGCATTCTTTTATTCAGCCACGTTTTATGCTACAGTTTTAAACTAAGATCATTTCGTGATGAGAAGGGATGGATTTGTACCTTGGAGATGACTTTATGAGGAATCTCATGTGATATTGTGAGATCTTGCACAGAATACATGGACTGTGTGTTGAGGATGACTCTCCGACACAAACTCTAGCTTGATATCTGTAAATTTGACTGACTTGGTCATTTTTGTGTTGGCTGATGTTGATTAGCTGTGGCTGCCATCTTGAATTTGTTTGACTCCAAAAGATTATCTGTTGTAGATGTACATCCAGTGGTGATTTTCTGACAGTTTGCCAAATGTGAAAAGGCAGCAAATACATAAAACTTCAAAAGAGACAAATCTTTATTGAAGGTAAAAATGAGATTTGTAGTTTCTGTAAAGTGGACTGAAACTTAGTAAAGCACTGATGGACAACAAAACGAATGAAATGTTAAATTAGTAACTTGCTTTGTGTGCATCATTAGCCCATATTTTGAGATTTGTTTCAGTCCTTAGTCACTTTAGTAGCACAAACCTTGTCCTGCAGTGGGTAAGCTGCTTTACTGCGCACTTTCAGGGCTGTGTGTGTGTGTGTGTGTGTGTGTCTGCGCGCTGACGTCAGAGGAGCTGGGAGGAACATCCTAGCACCATATTGTCAGTGGATTAGCAGCCTGACTGACGGTCAGGTTTGGAATGGATATAAAGTCAGGTGGGAGGAGCAGGTGCAGGTGGATGTTTGTGTAAACACAACTCTGAGTCAACACTGTGCATTTACTACCCTAGATATTTTTTAAATCATCTTGTTGGCCTTTTTAACAGTTACTGAAAGAAATACTCATACTAGTTCTTAGAATGCTTAAAATACTTTTAAAATATTTTTGATTAACTTGCTCCTGATAATGCTAGCAAAAAAACATTTACCCATCTGTTTCACAAATCAGAGTAGTGGGATTTCTTTTTGTTCTTCCTTTCTTCATTGTGCAACCTCAATAATGATTTGACAGATCATCTTGTTCTCCTAATGTAATTAAAAGCCTAACATCCCTTGATGGAACACATATCAGCAGTCATTTTTTATGCCGGTGTTAAACCAAGATTAACGTATGTTGAAAAATAATGGAGTTATAATCGTTTCACCAAAACTGCCATCCATCATCCATCCATCCATCCATCCATCCATCCATCATCCATCCATCCATCCATCCATCCATCCATCATCCATCCATCCATCCATCCATCCATCCATCATCCATCCATCCATCCATCCATCCATCCATCCATCCATTTTCTTTTCCCGCTTCTCCATTCCGGGTCACTGTGCGAGAGGCAGGGGACACCCTGGACAGGTCGCAAGTCCATCACAGGGACACACAGAGACAAACGAGACAAACAACCATTTACGCTCTCACTCACACCTAGGGACAATTTAAGAGTTGCCAGTGAACCTAACATGCATGTTTTTGGTCTGTGGGAAGAAAACCGGAGTACGGAGAACATGGAAACTCCACCCAGAGAGGCTCCAGGCTGGGATGCGATCCTGCAACCTTCTTGCTGGGAGGAAACAGCTCTAACCACTACCAAAACTGCTATAAATCCATAGATTTCAGCTGTTTATTTAAACTGTACACGGCCAGTTTACAACAAAAGTCATCTCAGGACACCATTCACTATAAAGTCCAAATCATGAATCCAATTCAGATTTGGATTCAAATCCAATTACAGTCAATTCATTCCTATTATAATAAAATACATTCACAGACACTATATTTTGAAAAGTCAATTGGTAAATGTCTATCTAACAATGTTGAATTATGTTGACTTTAAAATCTAATCTGTTTAAGATGTACACCTAATAATTTATTTTTAAAAGGTTTATTAAAATCCATCCAATAGTTCATCAGATATTTTGCTAACAGAGAAACCGAGTTGGCTTTAATAGTTAATCCCAAAGTTTTCAGCAAACCTGACTGAGTTATAGCCAGTTTTGTGTTTGCTACGGTACGGCCATTTTGAATTGGACTGGCTCCAGAAGGTGATTAGCTGTAGATGAACATCTAGTGATTACTTTCTAAAAGTTTAATTAAAATCTGACCAGTGGTTCATGAGATATTTTGTCCATTATCATAAAAGGATAGGACTGTGAGCAAGACTGAGGGACTGCTTCTGTGACTCTAACTTAATAATGATAACAATATGCAATAAAACATACAGAAGCTAGATCATTTAAAAAATAATCAGATTTACAGTAAACTTAAAATGGCATGCATTTTAAATGGAATTTCTGTTTTTGGTGTTTTTCTGCAGGGGGGCGTTTTCTGAGGTTTTTATGGTGCGAGAGAAGAAAACAGGCCAACTTTATGCCCTAAAATGTCTGAAGAAAAAGCACCTCGCCCACAGCAACCTGGAAAATGAAATCAATGTACTGAGAAGGTAAAACACACACAGATATCAAGTCGGTGTTGCACAGATATCATGGGTGCAAAGCAGGAATTTGTACATTTATCTAAATCTCATAGTCTTTGCAAAGCAAAGCAAGAAGTGCACCTTCATTTCTGTGCTGGTGCAGTTTGCCAATCTTTAAAAGAAATTTTACGCAGTATTTAGAGAGGAAAAAGAGCTCATATTTACATATTTATTTACTGCCAGGGCTTGAAGACCAGTGCAGTTAGAGTGAAATGTTCACCGTGTCCTGAGAGCTGGTGGTATTTGTGTCTCAGAAGAAGAAACTGAGAAAGAGGAGCAATATGCTGCACTGTTGCCTTCACAATAAAAAGGGCAGGCATGTCAGGAAAGTATAAATTATCCTTTGTTCTAGTGCTGAGTGTCAGATGTTGTTGCATCTGCAAATAAATTGTCAGAAAAGTGTATAAAATCCAGTTGTTGCTGAATACAAAACCTTACGACTTGAAACAATTTCAGCAGATGGAGCTTCACAAACAGATCCTGAAGTAGTGTTAGTAGGTCAAACTTTGAAAATAATGTATGATCTGTTTGCACTCTGAGTATTAGGCTTATTAGTTATTTATGTTTTTGTTTGCACTGCAGTCAGACCCCAGTGTTCACAGTCTATGGCCCTAAACCCACATGTGCAGAAGAAGACATGATGTCACACACAGCACATTGTGTTTACAGAAGTAAATATGGATGCTATACATGTTAGCATGTGTGTATCATTCTGAAGTTTTTAGTGCAGTCAGAGCTGACAAAAGTATTATCTGCCATGCTTGTTTTGTCCAGTGTTTACATTTGATCTTGCCACTTCCCATTTACTTTAGCTCAGAATTGCACAGCTGGAATGGTAGTGACAAGATAAGAGAAACCTTCATTGTCATTGTATGTTCAACATGCAACATACAGAGAGAAGTTATACAGTACAAATTATGGCACAAAAAACAGATGCTGCACATATTTAGTGAACTTTTCCTTCAGTATTTTCACAATTCAGTGTCTGTTTACTGTTTCTTGTCCAAGGTTCACTTTGAGTAACAGGTTAACAGTGAAGCAAGTGTAACTCATAAACAGGTGGCACTCAGCCCAGAGGACAGCAATAAGTCTTTCTTGTTGTTTGCCATGACTCCAGGATAAAGCACGACAATGTGGTGGGGTTGGAGGACTTCTATGAGAGCCGAACACATTACTACCTCGTTATGCAACTGTAAGTTGGCTCATTACCGACATTATCACATGCATCTCAGAGTAGAAGTTATCCTGTCGCATCGGACAAGAACAAACTTTCATCTTTCTTCTTACAACTTTAAAAGTCTGGGCTTTATTGTGACCTTAGAGTTGATGATGATAAGTTTCCTAATTCTCAACAATAAAGCCATTAATCTTCAGCTAATGTTTATAACAGCAAGCTGTGAGGGGATATAACACTATTACAAATGAGTTTTTTATTATTAAAGCAGGATGGCAACATTGAAATCAGTTTATGATTTTAAACAAATAAATTCTATATGAAGCCAATCCAACACACTTTTAAAGTTCTGTAGATTTCAAGCTGTTTAATAAATTAAAAATTTTAATTTGTTTTATTGTTCTACAACTCATACTGTAGTGTGAGACAACTTTCTTTTTTTTCTCCTGGTTGTGAACTTTTGCATTTTATTTTATTTCTGTTATGATTTAGGTTTTAATTGAACTTTAGGTTCATGTATACACACTGATTGAGTAAAAGGTAAATCACTCAGAATGAAATAAACTGCACGTGTTGAAAGCTCATCTGCCGGCATTAAATTGATTAATTCAGATGGATAACAGAGTTGTCGCTAGGGACACACAGCTGGTCGGTAGGGTTTGTGCGCGCTCTTTTCCACTCACGCACATACACACTTTGCCACAAAACTTCTTTTGTTGGCGGGAAAGTTGTTTTGCATGAAACCAGTTCATAATGCAAAAAAGGTTGAGGACTCAGTCTGTTTTTTTTTAAATTTCATTTTAATTTTTATTTTATTATGATCCCCTGTACCACCTGTTTCTGACTTCTGTTTTTTTAACCATGTTTAGTTTGGTTAGTTGTCTGAAAGGTTGGATTAGTCTGCCTGCCTGCTGCCTCTGTGTCCCGCAGCTAGCTTCATCAAGCCCCTTTTTCTGTCAATTCGATGCATTCGTTCAGAATTCCAAGTAAAATTATACAAATATAGTTACAACCAGATGTTTACATACAGTAAACTGTTTAAAAAGACAGACTGCTAAATTAGTTACAAAGTGGCTCTAGGACAACAATGTCAGTGTTTTGGAGTAGCCATCACAAAGCTCTGATCTCTATCTCATAGAAAATCTGTTCAAACCTGACTCAGTTCCACCAGTTCCCTTTCAGTCGATTCACTCGGTTCAACATATGTACTATGGGATATCACGCTCCCGCGTGTCCTGGCTGAAGACACCTTTAATCACGCCTTTAGGCAAATGACGTGATGACGACAAGTGACAGGCCCTGCCTGCACTATGTAACCGTCTGTCATCACAGTCATTCCTCAGTTCTTACGCTCTTCACCTCGCTAAGAACACCTCTCCGAGTCAGGCTAGCTAGCTGCTGCTAGTTAGTTCTGTGTTTCGCAAGGCTTCTCGGAATTAGCTTAACTGCTTTTGTTGGTGTTAGCCA